>NC_053027.1:350368939-350668939 GCF_003073215.2 Triticum urartu | reverse complement strand
GGGTCCAAGTGAAGAAAGTCAGAAGAATGAAGTGATGCTCAACCCAAATACTATGTCTTCGAGTGAACACAATGAGAGCAAATATTATCGAGAGTTGGATGAGTCAGCTTTGCTTGTAGCCCAAGCCAAGCTGCCGCGTGTGTTTGAAATCTGACCGTTGGACACGTGTCGGTTCCTTAGTGACCCAGGGTCATTTCAGACATATCATGTTGGGTTGCCTGCTGGCTATAAGTAGCCCACCCCCTCCACCATAAATTGGTGGCTTCTTAGAGTTAGTGCACGACTTTTGTCGTTTGAGAGCAACCCACCTCCGAAGCCTTTGAGAGAGAGAGAGATCCTTGCGAGGACAAAGCTCAAAACACCCAGAGCCAAAGAGTGTTAGGCATCACTAAAGGCTTTCTGTCTGTGTGACCTGAAGACTTGTTACACTTGAGGACTTTGTACCCTCCAGCCGGTTAGGCGTCACGTTTTGAGGATCCAAGAGTCATTGTGGATCGCCGGTGAATGGAGTCTGTGAAGGTTTCGAAGTCTACCTCGAAGACTTACTAGAGTTATTGGGCAAAGACTGGGTGTCCTTAGCTCAAGGGGTATAAGGTGAAGACGCGTTCTACTAAGTTCAATCTCAGCCTCCCTAACCAGACGTACAGTTGTCACAGCAACTGGATCTAGTCTACCAAATCCTTGTCTTCACCAAGCTACTGGTTCTATCCCCCACCTCCTTTACATTTTAGTTTGTCTTCGTGAAGTCATTGCCTGTTTGCCTGATCTATTTGACTTCACTCTACGAAGACTATTACATGTTTGGCTTCATACTGTCTTCCATTCCGATCTGTTCTACATAGTTGCTATTAGTCTTCGTGCTTTCATCATATTGCTTACTTGAATATGGTCTGTCTAGAGTAGTTTATCTTTCGCTGCATATCATATAGGTTCTATTTGATTTTCTGTCTTCAAAGACCTTGTGTTTTGAAGACTTCCATAAAAATCGCCTATTCACCCCCCTCTAGTCGATAACTAGCATTTAATTGGTATCGCAGCAAGGTGCTCCCTTGTTTTGTGTGATTCGATTTAACCACATGGAGTTTTAGCTATGTCGACTGCAGGGATAATCAAAGTCTCTGTTATGTGCCCCGTCTTTGATGGCATGGATTACCTCTACTGGAAGAATAAGATGTGCATGCATCTTGAAGCCACTAACAACGACCTTCGGTATGTCGTCCACACTGGAGTCCCCAAGGTTGGTGCAGGTGTCACCGCGGCTGATGTGAAGAGATTTGCGCAATTGGACTCAACCGCCAAGAACATCATCTGTGGTCATCTGACCAAAGGATAGTATGGCCATGTGAGTGCATTGGAGTTAGCGAAGCTAGTCTGGGACTGATTGTCCAACGTCAACGAAGGCGTCTCAACTCAGAGAGACTCAAGGATTGATGTACTTCGCAATCTCTTCAACTGCTTCAAGAGAAATGACAATGAGAATGTCTAGCTCATGTTTGATCGCCTCACTGATATCACAAATGAGCTTCGCGCACTCAGCGCCACTAAGATCACCAAGCATGAAATTGTGAAGGATCTACTGAGATCTCTTGACAGATCATTTGACACATTGGCCCTGATGATCCAAGAATGCCCTGACTTCAGAGATCTCGATCCGTCTGACATACTTAAGAGGCTCAACACACATGAGTTCCAGCTGTCTGAGAAGAGAGATATCTATGGCCCCAACTATGGCTGATCCCATGCTTTGAAGGCAAAAGCTGTTTCCTCATCCGAAGAAGAATCGGACTGCAGTTCTGATGATCCTGAAGACATTGGCAAAGAGCTAGCAATGCTTGTGAGAAAATTCCAGAAGTTCTCCAAGAAGAACCACTTCAGAAAGTCTTCAAGATCCAGCTCAAGGAATGATGAGGCTTCCTCTCGTGACTATAAGATGAGAACTTGCCACAAACGCAAGAAGCCAGGCCACTACATATCTGAATGCCCTCAGTGGGACAAGGAAGCTAAGAAAAAGAAGAAGAGAAGGAATATGATTCTGGCGACAAGAAGAAGAAGAAATCCTTGAAGTCTTCTTCAAAGTCTTCATCCTACAAGAGCTCATCTGGCAAGGCACGTTCTTTCATTGGCAAGGAGATGGATTCAGAGGAGAAGTCTGCTTCTGACGAGGCACAGGTGGAATCAGGGGAGGAGTCTAATTTAGGCATGGCAAGCCTGGCTCTAGCTTTAGGATTCATCGCCAAGTCCATCTTCAACACTGAAGACAATGGTCACACCGCCGACACTGAAGTCGATGATGAGGACGACTCTTCTCCAACCTACTGCTTCATGGCAAGAGGTGCCAAGGTAAACTCACGCGATGCTTACTTTCAAACCTTCAGTGAAGATGACTCTGAATGTGAATCCAAACCCAGCTATAAGACTCTTGCTAAAATTGCAACTAAACAACAAACTG
Organism: Triticum urartu; assembly: GCF_003073215.2. Classification (NCBI taxonomy): domain Eukaryota; kingdom Viridiplantae; phylum Streptophyta; class Magnoliopsida; order Poales; family Poaceae; genus Triticum; species Triticum urartu. The sequence continues at coordinate 350,666,490 of NC_053027.1, read as the reverse complement.
CTATGGAACACATTCAAAAATTGCTAGAAAAAAGTGATGACCTGTTGGACGAGGAAATGAATAAAACTTAGTCCTTAATCAAAGACATCAAAAATCTTCGTGTTATGTATGAAGAACTTGAAAGTCGTCATGAAACCCTCTCAGCCACTCATGAGAAGCTTTCCTATGCTTACCTTCATAGGAAGCAAGATCTAGAGAAACTGGGAGCGTCTCATGAAGATCTTCAAAAAGAGAACGATTCACTACTCGCTCAATAGATCAGTTCCGCTCAGGAAGATTTTGTGCCACCTTGTTTAAAATGTCTTGATCATGATAATTCTGTCTCTCTTGCTGAATGTTCTATTGCTTCTGAAGTCACAATATCTTCAACTGTTGATGTGGTAACTAACACCTCTTCTGAGGATACCACTACTATTACTGATGAGAATACCAGGTTGAAGAAATTACTTGAAACTGGCCTGTACGGAAGCCTCCAAGGGCATCAGACACTATGTGATGTCCTCAAGAAACTGATTCTGAACCGAAACCCTAGGAAAGAGGGTGTTGGTTTCAAGAGGAAAATGCATGTTGATGGTTCTTACTGGAAGCCTGAGCAGTACCCCAAAACCACATGGGTTGCTGTAGAGGGCCCTTTAGTGGATCCATCCACCTTATCTAGTTCACCTGTGTTGACCCTATTATCATTGATCAGTCTTTTGACTCAAACTATAAACTATTCAAGAATCAGAACGGTGAAGTGTTTGCCAAGTTTATTGGAACTAACTGCAGGAATGGGTCACCTATGAAGAAGATCTGGGTTCCCAAAAGTTATCTTGAGAAACTTCCCATGAATGTCATCATGACACCACGAGGGAAGAAGACAAACCCCAGACCAAAGGCTTCATATGGCCCAAAGGCTTCATACAGACAGAGGACCTCACAAGGTCACCCTAACGCCAATGTTTTGCATGGAAATTATTACCAGACTCATGAATATGAGCATGTTTCATCTAAGCACTGCATTCATAGATCAAAGAAATTGTTCTTCATTTTCTTTTGAGTATTATTTATCTCCTGCAAAACTATTTGTTAGGGCTTCAAAGCCGAAAATCTCAGATGCTGCACTTAGACTTATTGCTTCTAAGCCACCCCTTAAGATGTGGGTGGTTAAGCATAATTAACTTCTCCTACATGGAAAGGTCTCCAGCCTGGAAGTGCTACTGATCGACTGGAGGGGGGGTGAATAGGCGATTTTTATGAAAGACTTCAACACATGGATGTTTCAAAGACAAATGGTGGAAATAAACCTATTACCATGCAGCGGAAGGTAGACTACACTAAGCAAGCCATAGTCAAGTATTCAATGAAGTGAAAGCACAATGACTAATAGCAGCTAGGCAGTATAGATCAGGTAGGAAGATAGTGTGAAGCCAATCAAAACAAGCAGTCACTCAGTGAAGACAAAAGATAATGCAATCATACAATGACTTCACCAGGGCCAACAGTAAGTAAAGGAAAGGGAAGGATGAAACCAGTGATGCATTGAAGACAATGAGTTGTTGGACCAGTTCCAGTTGCTGTGACAACTGTACGTCTGGTTAGGGAGGCTGAGATTCAACTTAGAAGACCGCGTCTTCACCTTATTCCCCTTGAGCTAAGGACACCCAGTCCTCACCCAATAACTCTGGTAAGTCTTCAAGGTAGACTTCCAAACCTTCACATACTTCGTTCACCGGCGATCCACAATGACTCTTGGATGCTCAGAACGCGACGCCTAACTGGCTGGAGGATTCATAGTCCTCAAGTGTAATAAGTCTTTAGATCACACAGACAGGAAGACTTAAGTGATGCCTAACACTCTTTGGCTCTGGGTGTTTAGGGCTTTATCCTTGCAAGGAATTCTCTCTCAAAGGCTTCAAGGTGGGTTGCTCTCAAAGGACAAAAGCCGTGCACTAACTCTGAGCAGCCAACCGTTTATGGTTGTAGGGGGTGAGCTATTTATAGCCACTAGGCAACCCGACCTGATTTGTCTGAAATGACCCTGGGTCACTAAGGAACTGACACGTATTGCAACGGTTAGATTACAAACACACACGGCAACTTTACTTGGGCTACAAGCAAAGCTGACTTATCCAACTCTGAATAAGATTTCCTCTCATAGTCTTCACTCGAAGACATAGGATTTGGTTTAAGCATCATTTCAGTCATTCTGACTGGTTCTCTTGGACCCCACTTAACAGTACGGTGGTTCCTATGACTCAACAAGGAAAAAACAAAGAACAACAAAACTGCTAAGTCTTCGCGCTCCATAGTCTTCACGCGATGTCTTCTCTTGTCATAGTCTTCAATGTGAATGTCTTCACATACCACCTTTGACTTCAATGTCTTCATACATTTTTAGGGGTCATCTCTGGTAGGAAAAACCGAATCAATGAGGGACTTCTACCTGTGTTATCCTGCAATTCTCACAAACACATTAGTCCCTCAACCAGGTTTGTCGTCAATACTCCAAAACCAACTAGGGGTGGCACTAGATGCACTTACAATCTCCCCCTTTTTGGTGATTGATGACAAACTGGTTGAAGTTTTCAATGGGGAATAAAATATGTGAAATTGTAAAGGATAGGGTATTGTCTTCATAAGTTGCAAGGGCTCCCCCTAAAGATGTGCATATAAGAAATTTGCTTTTGGAATGCAAATGCACATGGTAGGTTGTACTTGTGGAGATCCTCTTCAACCTATGATGACAATTCATTATGCAAGATATGATGTAACAAAGATAATGACATGCATAATGAAAAATGGACGTCTGCAAAATGATCTAAGTGCGGAATTTATCGTCGCACATTCGGAATTTATCATCGCATCGCAGAATAGCAAATAAGTAGCAGACGACCATCGAGTTTAAGTGTTAAAACTGAAAGAGCCAAATGTATCGAAAACGAGAGTTGAAAGCACTTGGCAAAAGTAGCAAAAAGTAAAGCAACCACCCATATGGACCCGCTTGAAGACTATCAACTCATATGCTTCTCCCCCTTTTGTCAGTGAGGACCAAAAAGGTTTGAAGACATAGAGCGCCTACTCGTTCCCATGAGGTGCAGGCGAGGCAGCAGGGTCATCGTTGAGATCCGGTGGTGCAGAGGAACTTGGTGCAGTGTCGACACACGCTGAAGTTGGAGGAGGTGAAGTTGCATCATCTTGGTCATCGATGACTCTGGCATTTATGATCGCAGCTGAGGACGAGTATTCAGAGTCTTCAAGTGAGGGAGTCCGACGCAAGTGAGCATTTCTGGGAGGAGTTGAGTCAAACTTGAAGCGTTCGGTGAAGCCATCGTCGTGCAGATCAGCTTCAGCACTAAGTAGGGTCAAACTCTTCCACGACCTCCGACAAGTTTCATGAGTGACAAAGGCATTCTTGGTGGCAAGATTGCGAATGCGGTTGACATCCACCAAGAGGCTTTGCATCAGAAGCTTAAGCTAGTCGTGATGTTTGTCCTGTTTCTGATGCAGCGCGACGAGAAGCTCTCGGTCATTTAGGACACGAGATCGTCGTCGAGGCCTTTGCGCAATGGTGCTACCAGTGGCATCAGTTTGAGCACGAGGGGCACGTGTGTTTCCAGCAAGGGAATAAACACAAGAGACTGCTGGAACTCCTTCAATGGGCTGGGTGAAGCTTTGGTGATTAACATTATGAAGATAAATGGGATCCTTAGCAGGCTTTGGGTAAATGGCTTCAACTGACAGTTCAACCTCGGGCAAGAATATAAGATGATTGCGTGTAGACGGCTGATAGTTGAAGGCTGAGTGATGCTTGATCAGACGCATGACCCATGGAGCATAGAATTTCAACCCAAAGATGTCGGAGCCAGACGCAGCCAACTGCCTGATGAAGAAGTCTTGAGCATTGAAGCTGATGCCATTGAAAATATAGAAGACCAAAGTCTTCATTGCTCCTTCAAGCTTCGCTGTAGATGAGTGTCCTTTGACAGGCCATAGAGTCTTCCTGATGATGTGGTAAATGGTGCGAGGCAGGTACTCTAGGTCTTCGACAAAGAACTCAGATGGGTATTCAGCGTCGTGAGGCAAAGGCTTCATCATGCTCAGCATTTGACTCATGTTGGGTTCTGGCTTCTGAAAGATGCTTTCCACGGCATTTTGGTGTTGTTGACTGTCACACCCTAGCTAGTTCAAGCATTAGAATGTGCATCATGTTTAAATTCCTCTTAAATTTGAATTGGGGAAGACAGAACCCCCAACACACCCCCCATGGAAACAACTAGGGTTTAATAAAAATATTTTCAATGAACCTGAAATGCCCTTCTAAAAAGTTCACCCTCTTTGTCTTAGGTTAGAACCTCTGGCAAAATTGGTGCACAATTTTCTAGGTCAACAGAAGGTCATTGAATTAAATCATAAGTATTTGAATTTGGGCATTTAAATGCTATAAAATAATCTAAATGCTCAAATAATTCTGGGAATAAATATTTCCTGTTGGAAATAATCTAAACAGAGGCCACATTTATTTTCAAGATTTTTGGAAATGTTTTAATATTTTATTTAAAGCTAAACAGTTGCAGTTAAATAGAAAACAGAAACTAAATAAAAAAAGAGGAGAAAGAAGCCCACCTGGGCCTTACCTGTGCTGGCCCAGCCACCTGGCTCGGCCCAGCTTGCTGGCGCTGCCAGTCGTCGTCCTCCTCGTGCCAGAAGGACGTGGAGCGCATGGCCGGCGCCCGCGGCCACACGCCGGCCACCTCCTGCTTCCGCCGACGCCCGGGAGACGCCCTGAAGTGCCACGCGACCCCCCACGTCTCCCTCTCGCACTCGCTCACTCTCCCCCTCGTCTCCCTCTCTCTCTCCCGCGACGGTCGAGCGCGTACCTCGCCGCCGATCGCCGTAGTTGCCACCACAGACACCCCCTCGCCCCTCCGACGAGCCCATTAGCTCCGCCTCGACTCCCTCGTCCTCCCCACCGAGCCACGCATCGCCGGAGGCCCTGCATCGCCGCCTTCGCCCTCGTCTTCAACCTCGGGCACCCGAGCCATCTCCGGTCGAACTCGCCGCCGCCAGGACCTCCCCGAGCCCGCTGACCCCCTCTCCGACTCCGCTGTGAGCTTCTCTTCCTTTCCCCCTAGTTCCCGTGCTCGATTACGCCTCGTAGCCACCGCCCCCTCCGAGCCCGAGCGCTCCTCGCCGCCGGCCATGCCGCCGTCGTGGCTACGGCCGTGCAAGCACGCGTCTGAGCGCCTCACCATGCTCAGCGCAGCACCAGGGACCCGTAGCCACCACCAGTTCTTCCTCCCATGCACCGTAGCCTCGAAACCGACCTCGCCCGAACTCCGACTGCCGCCACGAGCTCGATTCCGGCGAGCTCGCTCCACCCCAGCTCCTCCCACTTGCCCCACTAGATGCGCACGAGCCCCAGCTACGCGTAGCACGTCTCCGCCGTCGATTTGGTCACCGGAGGACCAAATCCGAAGCCCTCCGCCGTCTCGGGCCATGCCGGCGTCGAGCCGCCGGCGAGTTGACCCAGTTTGACCCCTGGGTGGGCCCAGGAAGACCCCCCTGAGTCTATGACAGGTGGGGCTGGTCGGCTAACTAAATTAGGATTAGTCTTAATTAATTTTAATTAAATCAGTCACTGACATGTGGGCCCAGGCCCCACTGACAACTAATTAGTGTTAATCTAATTTTGCTAATTAGCTGAGAGGCTGACAGAAGGGGCCCACCAGTCAGGTTTGACCTGGGCTTGCGCCTTTGACCTGCTGACGTCACCCTGACGCAATGCTGACGCAGTAATTGATTTTCTGGATTTATTCTTATTTAGGAAATTCCAGAAAATAGTTCAAACTTCAAAAATTCATAAAAATTCAACCATAGCTCCAAATGAGATATATTATATATGAAAAATTATCAGAAAAATTCAATCTATCCAACTGTAATGGTTTGATGCATGACAAAACAACTTACCTTGCTGTTTAGGCAGAATAAGGAAAAGCACTATTAAGGCCATGTTTAATGGGCTAATATTTGAATCTTTGATTCAAATGAGTTCATTCCTTTCTAATATAACTTGCATTAGGCCAAGACACATTCATATTGCCATGTCATAGCATGCATCATATTGTTGCATATCGTCATGTGTTGATTGTATTACGATGTGTTCTTCGTGGTAGGTTCTGCCTCCGAGGATATCCACGAGTATCCAACTGAAGGGCAGTATCCCACTACCACTCCATCAGGCAAGCAACCATTGATCATTCCGATACAAACCCATGTTCTCGCTTCTGCTCTTGTTTACTTCATTAAGACAACGCGATTCAAACTGCTGTGTGCTACGGTAGTTGAAACCTTATCCTCTGCATGACCTGTCATTGCCACAGTAACTGGATGAAACCCACTAGCATGTGTAGGAGTTGATTGAGCCATGTATGTGATTCTTACCTTCCTATGCCTACTATGCTTAGAGTTATGTTAGGTCTGGTTCATCTGGGAGATGGGCTAGAGTGAAATGCTTATGCCGATAATGTGAGGGATGCGTTGAACATGTCTTGGTAAAGGTATCGATGAGAGGCCATGTAGGAGTACATGGTGGGTTGTTTCATTGAGGCCGTCCCTAAGCACTGAGATCTGTATGCGTGATTTAAGATTCAGCTACTACCACACATTGGGCCCTGAAATATGACCCCGCTCGACTTACTGACCCCTCTCGCCTCTGTCCAGGTGTTGCAACTAGTTTCTGGTGTTTGTAGGACACGTGTTGGCGGCCGTGCGTAGCGCTGACCCTAGGGGTGGGCTATGTTGCGGTAGATACACCGTGGCACGGTGTACCGAGTCACCCGTTTGGTGTTGCGGGAACCCTGTTCACATCGTTTGGGGCCGTTGAGGACACCCCGACCGGATTTCCTTGCGGATGGAACCTGAATAGGCAATAAACCTGGACTAGAGACTTGTGAGGTTAGTCAGGTCGTGGTCTACACCCACGTCGGTTTTCGCTTGAAGTCTGGCGAGCACATGTCGTGTGCAGACGCTAAGTGGTGGAAACATGTGTGACGAAGTACACCCCTGCAGGGTATAAAACTATTCAAATAGCCGCGTCCGCGGTAAAGGACTACTTGGTTGCATATACAGTTCATAGACAAGTTAATGGATACTACTAAAAGACTCAAGATAAAGTGTGAGTACCGAGGATGGCCCTCTCGTAGGATGACGAGGGAGGATCCCCGGTGGAGTATTGTGTTGGTGAGTAGTGGACTCGTGTGCGAAAACTATTTTACTGGTGAAGTTCCGTAGGATAGCTTAGCCAAGAGTCAAAGCTGGCCTGCTGCATCAACCCCACCGCCTTCTTGAGAATAAGCATGTATAGTAGGTTCTGATGTAAGACTTGCTGAGTACCTTTGTACTCATGTTTTGCTTATTTATTGTTTTTAGACGACAACACTGCCCCCTCTGATGGGTTCTATGTAGACCTTGACGTCGACGAGTGACTAGCCACCCAGGTGGTGACCCTGGCCATGGAGGGCCTATGTAGATAGACAGGCTTCGAGATGCCTTCTTTCTTTCTAGAGTCTGTACCCAGACTAGTTGCTTCCGCATGTGCTTGTATGTTTGTATGACTTGAGTGTCGGGTCATGTGACCCCTATCTGTATGAACATGTTATGTATGGCTCTCTGGAGCCTTTAAATAAAGTACTTGAGTTGTAGAGTTTTGTTGTGATGCCATGTTGTATGTACTCATATCAGGCATATTGTGTGTATGATTGAAATGCTTGGTATGAGTGGGATCCGACAATCTAGTTGTTTATCCTTGACAGCCTTTCTTATGGGGAAATGTAGTCTAGAGTTCCTCGAGCCATAGTAGTCCGCTACAGCCCGGTTCACTGGAGTCCTGCTAGCCCAGCACTACTGCTCAGGACACTTGACTGGCCGGCATGTGTTTCACTTCGTCCCTATGTCTGTCCCTTCGGGGAAATGTCACACGGTGACTTCCGGAGTCCTGCCTAGCCTGCTACAGCCCGGGGTTCCCCGGAGTCCTGTTAGCCCAGTGCTACAGCCCGGAATCACTCATTGATGACCGACATGTTCGATGTGATTCATGTATGCCTGTCTTCATAGGTCTGTGCCGCTTTGGGTTCACGACTAGCCATGTTGGCCCGGGTTCTCTGTCATATGGATGCTAGCGACACTGTCATATACATGAGCCAAAAGGCGCAAACGGTCCTGGGCCATGGTAAGGCGTCACCCGTGGGATACCGTGCGTGAGGCCGCAAAGTGATATGAGGTGTTACCGGCTAGATCGATGTGACTTGGAATCAGGGTCCTGACAGCGTTGGTATCAGAGCCGGACTGCCTGTAGGTTCGTTGAGCCAAACTGGTCGATGTCGAGTCTAGAAATGCTCTAGTTATATGTACGGGAATTGATTGTGGGAGGGAACGTAAGGTTCTTTTACTCCTTTACCTATGCCTCTGATCTGAGTCATTCTCTTCTCATTCAACGTGGGTTAAGGACTAGGCTCTCTTCTTCTATCAGGTTCACGTGTTACTAATCCGTAGTAGCTTATAGGATTGTTGTTACAAGCCCCAGTTCAGTTCTACTACTTTAGTATGTTGCTAATTGGATCAGAATCTTGATATGATGTTGTTGAGTGGTATTGCGAACTGTTGTGGATGACTCAAATCTTTTTCTGAGCATTTACAGCTGTTATGCTGTCCAATTTTCCCTAGAGATTCTGATGCCTTTGCATTGTGGTTGTGCTTTCAGATGGCCAACCATGTTCAAAATCAAGTGGTTCGCCTGACCCGGTGCCTCGACGTGCCCGGTCATACTGCTATGTTAGTCCTAGTAATGATCGAGACGGGCTACCGTTGGTATCCCGAATACACCGTCGAAGAGCAGTTTCGCGACTTTAATCAAAGCCAATATCTCTGCACCGTCAGGATATTTCCTTCTTATCCTGGATCTACCGAGCCCCTTCACTATTCCTATGGACTCGGGGTTACTGTTGAGATGGCTGTGCAGGATGCTGCCTATTCCATGATGACCATCTTGCGAGTCCGGACTGGCCTGCTTCGGAACACCGACTTCCGTTACATGCCAGCTTCACTTCCGGGAGCGCAAGGGTATCTTCAGGCTATCTATGCTGACTCCACTCAGGAGGACTCATTAACTCGTACCACTGCCGAGATGCTCGAAGATAAGGACCGAGAGAATCGGGCCTTGAGGTTGGAGCTTTTTAATACCCGTGCTGATCATTGGGCCACATTGACTCGGTTTGCACCTGCAGTGCAAGCTGGATGTATGGATACAAGGGATCTGTATCCTGTGAGATCAGCTCTGCCAGACATGGTGGATTGGCGTGATGTGGGAGGCATCACCCCACCCCGTGGTCCCCGCAGGCCACCGTTTGTTGGTCCAAGACCTCATCCTAGCCCCTTTGGTCCACAGGCTCCTCAGGACTGTCTGTTCCCGGATGGTCATGTTGAACTTCCAGGCTACGGAGGCGACTTCTATGAGAACTACTACGGAGCTGTCTAAGTTAGTAGTAGTACCACTAGTATTGTAGCAGTTGTATCTCCACTGTCCTGTGTGACTTGTGGAATATGACTTTGTGTGTAATCAATTCCGGAGGTGTAGACAAATAATGTATAGGAGCTTGGAATGCCTCTGATGAGATGTAATGTCTTTCATCATAGTTGTACTGTAGCCTGGGCTTGTACTGAACTATGTATGATGTGTATGACCGTTGGTATATATATGGCAGTTTTATATTACCATGACGGATGAACATCTCGGCATTCTGTGTTATCCATTACATTCTGCACTTCCTTGCTAAGTTTGAGCCATCCTTGTCTAAACCGTTGTCTTGTTTCCTCTTAGGATGGTCAACACCCGCAGCAACCCTGCTGCCCCGGAGCAGGGGGAAGCCAGTGTAGCTAGAGGTGAGAATCTGCCTCACCCGCCTTCTCTGGCCGAAGTGATGCTAGAGGCGGAAAGAAACAAGCGTGAGACTAACCGCCTGCTAGAGCGGATTGAGCAGAACACTGCATGCCACCCGCGAAATGACTTGGTGTCAATCAATGACTTTATCAAGCTATACCCACCAAAGTTTAATCACTCCGTCGAGCCCCTCGACGCGGATGACTGGCTTCGCAGCATCACCCACAAGCTACGTTCTGCCAATGTAGCCGAAGACGACAAGGTTACCTATGCTACCTATCACCTCGAAGGCCCTGCTAGCCTTTGGTGGGAAAATTTCGAAGCTATGCGCCCGGTCGGCCAAATCACTTCTTGGGCTGAATTCAGTGAGGCTTTCGATGAGCATCACATTCCGGAAGGTCTCATGGATCGCAAGAGGGAGGAGTTCTGCAACTTCACCCAAGGAAGACTGACTGTGGATGCATATAGTCGTGAATTTGGGAATCTGGCACGCTATGCCCCTGAAGAGGTTTCTACTGACGCTAAGAAGCAGGCAAGGTTCCGCAAGGGACTTAGCCCTGAGCTTCGCCGCGATCTCCGTCTGCATGAGTGCACATCTTTTAAAAAGTTGTTCAATAAAGCCATCAGCGCTGAGACAGGCCAGACTGATTATGACGCTTCACGCAAGCACTCCCGTGATTTTGGCTCTTCATCCGGCTCGGGAGCTCAGAAGCGCCGGGTGTGGATCCCAAGCACGGCACTGCCACCCAGGTTCATCCCGAGGCCATCCTTTGAGGCGCCTCGTCCCAACCAGCAATTTGCACCGCCCAAGCCCTATGGTGGCCCCGCTGCTAATGCTGCTCCACGCCCCAATGTGGTGACATGCTTTATGTGTGGAGAGCCAGGTCACTATAGCCGAGAGTGTCCCCAGAACAACAACTCCAATCAAACTGGGAAGTCCATTGGCCGTGGTAAGCCAGCGGGGAAAACATTTTACGCCAAGCCGGCCACCACTGCACGTGGCCATGTCAACTATGTTTCAGCCGAGGAGGCTCATGAGGATCCAACGTCGTCCTTGGTACGCTCCTTGTTAACTGCCATCCGGCATCCGTTCTTTTCAATACTGGAGCATCTCATTCATTCATATCCGAGAGCTATGCTCGATTGCATAACATGACATTCTGTGACATGCCCACTTCCATGGTAATTCAAACCCCGGGTCCAAATGGCAAACTTCTAGAGTAAGCCATGGGAACAAAATTCTTGTTGACAGACTTGTCTTCCTTGCATCCTTAATAGCTCTCAAGTCCTCCGACATAAATATCATCTTGGGTATGGACTGGATGTCAGCTCATTATGCTAAGATCGATTGTGCCACTAGAACCGTTCAACTTACTCACCCATCGGGCAAGACAGTCAATGTCTTAACTCGAGTGGCCAAGCGCCAGCTTTACTCTCTAAATGCTAACCCTCTTCCAGACCTTGAGGATGTTCCGGTAGTCCGAGACTTTCCGGATGTTTTTCCAGAAGAACTGCCAGGTGTTCCACCTGACAGGGATGTTGAGTTCGTGATAGACCTTGTCCCAGGAACCGTTCCAATCTCTAGAAGACCCTACAAGATGGCACCCTTAGAACTAGCCGAGCTTAAGAACCAACTTGATGAGTCCTTGAAAAAGGGTTTCATCCGTCCTAGTTCCTCTCCTTGGGCTTGCCCCGTCCTCTTCGTCAAGAAGAAGGATGGAACGGATCGAATGGTTGTGGATTACCGACCTGTCAATTTGGTCACCATCAAGAACAAATATCCGCTTCCCAGGATCAACGATCTGTATGATCAGCTCGCTGGATCCTCAGTCTTTTCCAAGATGGATTTGAGGTTGGGCTACCATCAAATCAAAATCAGAAACAGGGACATTCCCAAAACAGCCTTTGTTACTCGTTATGGCCAATACGAGTACACCGTGATGTCCTTCGGTTTAACCAATGCCCCAGCCACCTTTTCCCGGTTAATGAACTCGGTTTTCATGGAGTACTTGGACAAATTTGTCGTAGTATACCTCGATGACATACTCATCTACTCCAAGAATGAAGAAGAACATGCCGAACATCTAAGGCTGGTATTGATGAAACTTCGAGAGCATCGCCTTTATGCCAAATTCTCCAAGTGTGAATTTTGGTTGCCAGAAGTGACCTATCTAGGCCATGTAATTTCTGGTAAGGGTATTGCTATCAATCCCGAGCGAGTTCAAGCCGTCCTTGATTGGACTCCACCTGAGATGGTTAAGCAAGTTCGGAGCTTCCTTGGCTTAGCGAGCTATTGCCGCCGCTTCATCGAAAATTTCTCCAAGGTTGCTAAACCTCTAACTGAACTCCTCAAGAAGGATAAAAAGTTCGAGTGGACTCCACAGTGCGAGTTCAGTTTTCAGGAACTGAAAAGACGCCTGACATCTGCTCCCGTACTGGTACCACCAGATTTCTCCAAGGACTTTATTATCTATTGCGACGCCTCGCGACAAGGACTAGGTTGCATACTCATGCAAGATCGTCAGGTAATTGCCTATGCTTCACGGCAATTACACCCACATGAGGAAAATTATCCCACACATGATCTAGAGCTTGCAGCTGTAGTCCATGCACTTAAAACCTGGCGACATTACCTTCTCTGTAATCGTTGCGAGATCTTCACCGATCACCAAAGTTTGAAATATATCTTCACCCAACCAGATTTGAATCTCAGGCAAAGACGTTGGGTCGAGTTGATCTCGGATTACGACTTAGGAATAACTTACACCCCAGGCAAAGCCAATGTCATGGCTGATGCGCTAAGCCGTAAGTCCTATTGTAACAACCTGATGTTACAACAAAGTCAACCACTTCTCCATGAGGAATTTCGTAAGCTTAATCTTCACATTGTTCCTCGAGGATTCCTATCCACCCTGGTGGTGAAACCTACCCTTATGGATCAAATCATAGCTGCCCAGAAGCGTGATAAGGGCATATCCCGGACTAAGGAAAACATCGCTAGCGGAGTTGCTAAATGTTTCTCCATGGATGAGCGAGGTGCTGTCTTTTTCGAGAACCGTTTGGTGGTTCCCAAGAAACAACATCTACGCCAGTTGATCCTTAAGGAAGCTCATGAATCCCCTCTCACCATTCATCCCGGTAGTAATGTATCAAGACCTACGCCAGAGGTTTTGGTGGACTAGGATGAAGAGATAAATCGCTCAATACATTGCTAGCTGCGACGTCTGTCGTCGTGTTAAAGCAGAGCATCAACGGCCTGCTGGCACCCTTCAACCTTTGGCTATTCCTGAATGGAAATGGGATAAAATCAGTATGGATTTCATCACTGGGTTTCCTAGGACCAAGAGAGGGAATAATGCCATCTTCGTTGTGATCGACCGACTTTCCAAAGTAGCCCACTTTCTACCTGTTCGTGAGAGTATCTCCCGAATAGTATCTCTTCATGGTGTTCCATTGGAAATTAACTCAGACCGTGGGAGTCTCTTCACCTCTCGATTTTGGGAAAGCTTCCAAAATACTATGGGAACTCGTCTCTCTTTTAGTACCGCCTTCCATCCTCAATCAAGTGGTCAAGTAGAGCGAGTCAATCAAATTCTGGAAGATATGCTCCGAGCTTCTGTTATCTCGTTCGGAGTGAGTTGGGAGAAATGCCTTCCATTCGCGGAGTTTGCCTATAACAATAGTTATCAAGCTAGTTTGGGGAAAGCTCCTTTCGAAGTTCTCTATGGACGAAAATGTCGAACGCCTCTTAACTGGTCAGAAACCGGGGAAAGACAGCTCTTTGGCCCGGATATGATTCAAGAAGCAGAAGAGCAGGTTCGCGTTATTCGTGAGAAATTGAAAACAGCCCAATCTCGTCAAAAGAGTCAATATGATCGTAAACATAAACCTATGACTTATGAAGTCGACGAGAAGGCCTACCTTCGGGTTACTCCGTTAAAGGGAACCCATCGTTTTGGTATCAAAGGCAAATTGGCTCCTCGTTACATTGGACCCTTTCGCATTCTTGCCAAACGAGGAGAAGTTGCCTACCAATTGGAACTACCTCCGCATCTTTCCAGAGTTCACGATGTCTTCCACGTTTCACAACTCAGGCGTTGCTTGGCGGATCCTATCCGTGGAGTGGATCACGAAACGCTTGATCTACAAGATAACCTTTCTTATCGGGAATATCTCGTTCGTATCCTTGATCAAGCCGAGCGTACCACTCGACGTCATAATATCAAGTTTCTCAAGGTTCAATGGTCACACCATTCCGAGGAAGAAGCCACTTGGGAAAGGGAGGATCGTCTTCGACTTGAGTACCCCACCTTCTTCCCGGAGGATCCTAAATCTCGGGACGAGATTCTTTTGAGTGGGGGTGAGTTGTCACACCCTAGCTAGTTCAAGCATTAGAATGTGCATCATGTTTAAATTCCTCTTAAATTTGAATTGGGGAAGACAGAACCCCCAACACCCCCCCCCTTGGAAACAACTAGGGTTTAATAAAAATATTTTCAATGAACCTGAAATGCCCTTCTAAAAAGTTCACCCTCTTTGTCTTAGGTTAGAACCTCTGGCAAAATTGGTGCACAATTTTCTAGGTCAACAGAAGGTCATTGAATTAAATCATAAGTATTTGAATTTGGGCATTTAAATGCTATAAAATAATCTAAATGCTCATATAATTCTGGGAATAAATGTTTCCTGTTGGAAATAATCTAAATAGAGGCCACATTTATTTTCAGGATTTTTGGAAATGTTTTAGTATTTTATTTAAAGCTAAACAGTTGCAGTTAAATAGAAAACAGAAACTAAATAAAAAAAGAGGAGAAAGAAGCCCACCTGGGCCTTACCTGTGCTGGCCCAGCCACCTGGCTCAGCCCAGCCTGCTGGCGCTGCCAGTCGTCGTCGTCCTCGTGCCAGAAGGACGCGGAGCGCGTGGCCGGCGCCCGCGGCCACACGCCGGCCACCTCCTGCTTCCGCCGACGCCCGGGAGATGCCCTGAAGTGCCACGCGACCCCCCACGTCTCCCTCTCGCACTCGCTCACTCTCCCCCTCGTCTCCCTCTCTCTCTCCCGCGACGGCCGAGCGCGTACCTCGCCGCCGATCGCCGTAGTTGCCACCACAGACACCCCCTCGCCCCTCCGACGAGCCCATTAGCTCCGCCTCGACTCCCTCGTCCTCCCCACCGAGCCACGCATCGCCGGAGGCCCTGCATCGCCGCCTTCGCCCTCGTCTTCAACCTCGGGCACCCGAGCCATCTCCGGTCGAATTCGCCGCCGCCAGGACCTCCCCGAGCCCGCTGACCCCCTCTCCGACTCCGCTGTGAGCTCCTGTTCCTTTCCCCCTAGTTCCCGTGCTCGATTACGCCTCGTAGCCACCGCCCCCTCCGAGCCCGAGCGCTCCTCGCCGCCGGCCATGCCGCCGTCGTGGCTACGGCCGAGCAAGGACGCGTCCGAGCGCCTCACCGTGCTCAGCGCAGCACCAGGGACCCGTAGCCACCACCAGTTCTTCCTCCCATGCACCGTAGCCTCGAAACTGACCTCGCCCGAACTCCGACTGCCGCCACGAGCTCGATTCCGGCGAGCTCGCTCCACCCCAGCTCCTCCCACTTGCCCCACTAGATGCGCACGAGCCCCAGCTACGCGTAGGACGTCTCCGCCGTCGATTTGGTCACCGGAGGACCAAATCCGAAGCCCTCCGCCGTCTCGGGCCTCGCCGGCGTCGAGCTGCCGGCGAGTTGACCCAGTTTGACCCATGGGTGGGCCCAGGAAGACCCCCCCTGAGTCTATGACAGGTGGGGCCGGTCGGCTAACTAAATTAGGATTAGTCTTAATTAATTTTAATTAAATCAGTCACTGACATGTGGGCCCAGGCCCCACTGACAACTAATTAGTGTTAATCTAATTTTGCTAATTAGCTGAGAGGCTGACAGAAGGGGCCCACCAGTCAGGTTTGACCTGGGCTGGCGCCTTTGACCTGCTGACGTCACCCTGACGCAATGCTGATGCAGTAATTGATTTTCTAGATTTATTCTTATTCAGGAAATTTCAGAAAATAGTTCAAACTTCAAAAATTCATAGAAATTCAACCATAGCTCCAAATGAGATAAATTATATATGAAAAATTATCAGAAAAATTCAATATATCCAACTGTAATGGTTTCATGCATGAAAAAACAAGTTACCTTGCTATTTAGGCAGAATAAGGAAAAGCACTATTAAGGCCATGTTTAATGAGCTAATATTTGAATCTTTGATTCAAATGAGTTCATTCCTTTCTAATATAACTTGCATTAGGCCAAGACACATTCATATTGCCATGTCATAGCATGCATCATATTGTTGCATATCGTCATGTGTTGATTGTATTACGATGTGTTCTTCATGGTAGGTTCTGCCTCCGAGGATATCCACGAGTATCCAACTGAAGGGCAGTATCCCACTACCACTCCATCAGGAAAGCAACCATTGATCATTCCGATACAAACCCATGTTCTCGCTTCTGCTCTTGTTTACTGCATTAAGACAACGCGATTCAAACTGCTGTGTGCTACGGTAGTTGAAACCTTATCCTCTGCATGACCTGTCATTGCCACAGTAACTAGATGAAACCCACTAGCATGTGTAGGAGTTGATTGGGCCACGTATGTGATTCTTACCTTGCTATGCCTGCTATGCTTAGAGTTGTGTCAGGTCTGGTTCATCTGGGAGATGGGCTAGAGTGAAATGCTTATGCCGGTAAT
The DNA here is from genome assembly GCF_003073215.2 of Triticum urartu. Classification (NCBI taxonomy): domain Eukaryota; kingdom Viridiplantae; phylum Streptophyta; class Magnoliopsida; order Poales; family Poaceae; genus Triticum; species Triticum urartu. The sequence continues at coordinate 350,649,847 of NC_053027.1, read as the reverse complement.
GTGAGGGATGCGTTGAACATGTCTTGGTAAAGGTATCGATGAGAGGCCATGTAGGAGTACATGGTGGGTTGTTTCATTGAGTCCGTCCCTAAGCACTGAGATCTGTATGCGTGATTTAAGATTCAGCTACTACCACACATTGGGCCCTGAAATATGACCCCGCTCGACTTACTGACCCCTCTCACCTCTGTCCAGGTGTTGCAACTAGTTTCTGGTGTTTGTAGGACACGTGTTGGCGGCCGTGCGTAGCGCTGACCCTAGGGGTGGGCTATGTTGCGGTAGATACACCGTGGCACGGTGTACCGAGTCACCCGTTTGGTGTCGCGGGAACCCTGTTCACATCGTTTGGGGCCGTTGAGGACACCCCGGCCGGATTTCCTTGCGGATGGAACCTGAATAGGCGATAAACCTGGACTAGAGACTTGTGAGGTTAGTCAGGTCGTGGTCTACACCCACGTCGGTTTTTGCTTGAAGTCTGCCGAGCACATGTCGTGTGCAGACGCTAAGTGGTGGAAACATGTGTGACGAAGTACACGCCTGCAGGGTATAAAACTATTCGAATAGCCGCGTCCGCGGTAAAGGACTACTTGGTTGCATATACAGTTCATAGACAAGTTAATGGATACTACTAAAAGACTCAAGATAAAGTGTGAGTACCGAGGATGGCCCTCTCATAGGATGACGAGGGAGGATCCCCGGTGGAGTATTGTGTTGGTGAGTAGTGGACTCGTGTGCGAAAACTATTTTACTGGTGAAGTTCCGTAGGATAGCTTAGCCAAGAGTCAAAGCTGGCCTGCTGCATCAACCCCACCGCCTTCTTGAGAATAAGCATGTATAGTAGGTTCTGATGTAAGACTTGCTGAGTACCTTTGTACTCATGTTTTGCTTATTTATTGTTTTCAGACGACAACACTGCCCCCTCCGATGGGTTCTATGTAGACCTTGACGTCGATGAGTGACTCCCACCCAGGTGGTGACCCTGGCCATGGAGGGCCTATGTAGATAGACAGGCTTCGAGATGCATTCTTTCTTTCTAGAGTCTGTACCCAGACTAGTTGCTTTCGCATGTGCTTGTATGTTTGTATGACTTGAGTGTCGGGTCATGTGACCCCTATCTGTATGAACATGTTATGTATGGCTCTCTGGAGCCTTTAAATAAAGTACTTGAGTTGTAGAGTTTTGTTGTGATGCCATGTTGTATGTACTCATATCAGGCATATTGTGTGTATGATTGAAATGCTTGGTATGAGTGGGATCCGACAATCTAGTTGTTTATCCTTGACAGCCTTTCTTATGGGGAAATGTAGTCTAGTGTTCCTTGAGCCATAGTAGTCCGCTACAGCCCTGTTCACCGGAGTCCTGCTAGCCCAGCACTACTGCTCAGGACACTTGACTGGCCGGCATGTGTTTCACTTCGTCCCTATGTCTGTCCCTTCGGGGAAATGTCACACGGTGACTTCCGGAGTCCTGCCTAGCCTGCTACAGCCCGGGGTTCCCCGGAGTCCTGTTAGCCCAGTGCAACAGCCCGGAGTCACTCGTTGATGACCGACATGTTCGATGTGATTCATGTATGCCTGTCTCCATAGGTCTGTGCCGCTTTGGGTTCACGACTAGCCATGTCGGCCCGGGTTCTCTGTCATACGGATGCTAGCGACACTGTCATATACGTGAGCCAAAAGGCGGAAACGGTCCCGGGCCATGGTAAGGCGTCACCCGTGGGATACCGTGCGTGAGGCCGCAAAGTGATATGAGGTGTTACCAGCTAGATCGATGTGACTTGGAATCGAGGTCTTGACATTGACAACCTGGTTCATAGTATTCACCAAGAGTGGCAGGCATGTGAGCTCAATGATATCAAGAGCTTTAGCTTCATGATGGACATTGCCTGTCATCCACTCAAGGACCAAGTCTTTGGATCCCTGTTGTAGCCTCGAATGTGGAGAGTTGCATAGAACTGTAGCAGAAGCTCTTTATTCCAGTGCTCCTTATCTGTGACAAATTGCAACAGACCAGCATCTCTGAAACAATCCAATGCTTCTTCAAGGCAGGGCAGTCCAGCTATAGCTTCAGAGTCGAGGCGCATATGTGGAAATATGCGCCCTTGATTGTATAGGAGACATGAATAGTAGTTGCGCTGCTGATAGCTCCAGAACCGATCTGAGGAAATGCGCGGTCTTGTATAAGGGTTCTTGGAGCTGTTGAAGAAGGTATTATGTGCCATGAAGCCATTCACATTGAAGACCCCAGGTGAAGTGGCAGTGCCTCGGAATCATGGAAGTTTTGTCTTGGGCTTTTGGACTTGAGGTATGTGCTCGACGTGATACTCAAATTGTGGACCCGCAGCAGGCGGAGGAGTCAGAATGGGCCATCGGACCATAACAGGCTGACCACGATTAAATGCAGGCTCAATTGTATGAGGTCTTGGAGGGGGAACATGAGCATTGGCATTGTCTTCATGGGCTTTAGGGGCCACAGTTGCTTCAGGTGCTTGGACCTCAGGTGCTTCAACATTGACTTCTGGTGCTGCATTGACTTCTGGCACCGCAGTAGCTGCAGGCGCCTCATTGGCTTCAGGCGCCGCATTGGCTTCAGCCATGACGACGTCATTGGCGTCAGCGGTGATGTTGGTGGCCGCCTCAGGGTTGTTAACCTCCACTTCAGAAGCTGGAGGGTCGGACATGTTCTCCTAGAGAACAACATCTTGGTGGGATAGGGGTTTAGCAACTCTTTCAACTCTTGGGGCTTCTTCTTCATCGGCTGATGCAGCCAGAATTTCTTCAGCCATTATGGCTTCGGACTCAGACACGTGCATTGTGGGAGTGACTTGGGGCCTTGGTCCTTTGCGAAGCCAGCGTAATGCGGGCGACGCTTGTGGAGATGGAGTGTGCTAGGCCTCGAAGTCATCGTCATCTTGCACTGGTGGGGTAGCTTGCGGTTGGGGAGAGCTTGGAGTGTCTTGTCTCTGTGGGTGATCAGCCCACGATGCATCCTGAGCAGTTGGCGTCAGAGGACGACCAATGCTGATGAGTTCGTTGTGCGTGAGCACAGGCGATGATACCAATTGGTGCTCGATCTGAGGAAGGACTTCATCATCTTCAACATTATCGTGAGGACCAATGTCTTCAGCTGCGGTGGGGTCAACAGCTGGATTAACTTCAGGATTTTCTTCATCTTCAGGAGCCTTTGTGGAAGCAGGCTCATGAACTATCAACTGGCGCTCACGATGTTCAGATGCAGGAAGAGCCACTGAGATTGGCTCGACATTAAGGGGCTCTGTGGGAGCAGCCCGATCTCTCTTCTTGGTTTTGCGTTTCTTGGTTGGAGGAGCATCATCAGTAGTGCCCTTGGTTTTGCGCTTTCTGGCTTCAGCATCAGCAGCCCTTGTTTTCTTCAGTTCTGAAGCCACTGTGGGGACCGTAGGCTTCGAGCCTGTCATACTGGCTGGGAAGTCAATTGGATGTACTTCCTGCCTTGGTGCTTCGGGTTCTGCCACAGCTGGCTTCTTCTTCTTCTTGGCCGCCATTCTGGGGTCGATGCCTGGTCGCCCCAAGGCCTTGCGCTTTTTAGCTTCATTGTATCCTTGAACACATTTAGCAGCAAGATCCTTCATGCGCTCATGAGAACCTTTGGCTTCTTTGCGTTTGGTTCGGAATGCTTCCTTAAGCTCATGCATCATGGTCTGGAAGTTCTGAATGTCTTCAACATTGAGCTTGGCCATATGCTTCTTGAACTGAGCCTTTTCATAATCTATCTTATGCTTCAGCTCAGCAATCTTCTGAGCTAGAGCTAGCTCAGCAGCAATGGCTCTGTGGAAGGCGACACTGAGGCCAATGGGAAGCTGAAGATCATCAAAGCTAACATTTCAGCTGTCAAACCGCTCATCAATGAATGTGTTGATGATTTCAACATCAAAGAGAGGAAAGGTCATTGAAGATTTCTGCCTCTTGCTTGCTCTTGATCAACTACTCAAGAGCATCATCGCCAAGATCGTCGTCGCTGGACAGATCAATGGCGTCATTGCGCAAAATGGCAGCAGCGGTCAGTGCTTGGCTAGTGGGTTGCAAGGGCATCTTCACTTTGGAGGGCTTGGAGATGCGTGACAAATCTTCAGACTGCACACTGTGTTCAGGAGGTGTAGTGGCTAGAGGCTTCGCCCGTGAGACCTTTGGTGCTGGGGCAGGCTTTGAAGCTTTAGGCTTCTTCAGCTTCTTTGGCTTCGGTGGTGCAGGTTCTTCGTCAGATTCAGCATCGTCTGCAGGTTGATCCACGACTGCCCCTTCAACCATAATATGAGTGATGAGACCTTCTAGGTTGTAGAAGGGCCCAACCAGATTGGGTTCAACTTCTCGTGTGCCATCAGCACGTGGCGCAGAGGGGCCTGGGTTGAAGTCTAATCCCGATGACTTCTTGTTTCCCTTGGCACAGTTCTGTGCAAACTGATAGTTGCGCTTGAAGAGATTGTCTTTGCGACACCATAACAGAGAGGATGGGTCGGCATTAGCAGGCTGAGGTCCACGAAGCATGCAGGGGTAAAAGCCTTGAGCAATAGCTTCAGACTATGATTTGGACTGAAGACCTTTGTATATGATATCTCCCCAGGGGCCCTTGATGGCACTCTTCTCAGCATATTCGTCGGTGACGAATCTGTACTTGAACCATTCCTCTGCCCAATGTCTTCAAATCCATTGGATTCGGTTCTTGCGTTCTCCATAGGTCTCTTCTGGATCTGACTTGTATAGCTCATAGAGATCTGGTGGCAGGTCCTTAGCAGTGTTTCCACGGCGCTGTCTGCCTCCCTTCCTTGTAGATTTTTCTAATGCCATGAAGTTTAAACTGAAAGGCTTCAAAACTGTCAAAGTCTTCCGTCTACTGGTCAGACAAGAATTGGCTTCAGGAGAATTTATATGATGCTGTAAGAATTCTGCAAATGAATGCAGACTATGAGAACCAAGGGATTCTCCCACAGACATGTACCTTTGACAACCTTAAGGTGCAAGGGAAGGGGAAGAGGTCATATGCATTCTCAGAAGATTTTGAAGATAAATCAGTTTAGAAGACATTGACCTCATAGTGCGAAGACATTCACTCATAGATAGAGAGTTGGTTCCAGATTTGTACGAATCCACGAATAAGTACAAGTGAGGAATCTAACTACTTTGTGAAGCATAAGTGAACATACTAGGCATATTATGAGATGCAGTATGAAATAGATCCAACTTGTGTGAACAGAAACTGCTTGTGGTAGAAAGTGATGAATCTATAGGATCAAGGGGGCCATAAAAAGGAGGTTTTATTTACCACACGAAGAACTGCTAGACAGAGTGGGCGAGGAGGCCGAGCAGTTCGATCGACCGTGCCCTAACTTGGCGACGGAGGACACCTACGGCGACGGCGGAGAAGACGATGTCCGCGGCCGGCGTGAAGACGGCGTCGGTGAGGTTGCGGCAGCTAAGCGCTTCGTTGCGGGCATCATCGAGGGCTAGCAGTGGCGCTAGGGTTTGTGCGAGAGTGGAAGAAGGGATAATGACTGTGGTGAGGCGTGTATTTATAGGGATAGGGACGACACAGTGTTATTACACAGGTGCCCCTGGCGATTCATATCTGAAGGACACGTGGCTATCATGCAACACATCGGAGGTTGTTCCATGTTCCCATGCATGCTTGGATTGTCGGGTGGTCGTTCCCACTTCTCCGGGTTTTAGGTGAAAAGGATTTGGCATTGAAAACGGATTAATGTTTGTCTCTGTGTCTTCCGCTGACAAGGATGCAGAGAAGACATTTTGATAGTGTCAATAGAATGCATATGATTTGGATAGATAGACTTAGGAAAGAAGCATAGAGGGGTTAGGGTCCGATCACATTCACTTAGTTCAAAAGATTCAGCAAGAAGCCATAGCTATATGTGAATGCTGTAGAGGACAGAAACCAAATTAGTACGTTGAAGATAAACAGGAGAACTTTTTAAACAATGAAGACAAACAAAATGCGAAGACTTTGCAAATGTAACGCCATGAGATAGACACTTTAAAAGGAATAATTTTGGTGGTGGCGTTACCCACCGTATAGGAAGTATTAGACCCAGACACGGCGCACAATTATCGTGGCGCTCCGAAGTAAAATTCCGCATTAATATATTCACACTCAGAATGTAAGTCTTCATTGATTGAAGATATACTTTACTTCGTGTGTTGCACATCTATGTCATCAACATGCTTAAGTGTTAGGATGTGTGCCTGATCACAGGACATTTGAGGATTCCAAGATATTCAGCTCACACCGTAACTTGCAAAACCTCTTCTCATCCAAGGGCTTGGTGAAGATATCTGCCAATTGCTCTTCAGTGTTGACGTGTATGATATCAATATCTTCCTTCATAACATGATCTCTAAGAAAGTGATGACGAATTTCAATGTGCTTTGTCTTCGAGTGTTGAACTAGGTTGTTGGCAATCTTGATGGCGCTTTCGTTGTCGCAGTAGAGTGGCACTTGCTTCAGATGGATGCCATAGTCTTTGAGTGTTTGCTTCATCCATAGAAGCTGAACGTAGCAAGATCCAGCAGCAATGTATTCAGATTCAGCAGTGGAGAGAGATACACAGTTTTGCTTCTTTAAAGACCAACATACAAGTGATCGTCCCAGAAAATGACATGTGCCTGATGTAGACTTGCGATCCACCTTGTCACCAGCATAATCAGCATCCGAGAATCCAACTAGATCAAACTCTGAGCCCTTTGGATACCATAATCCTAGTGTTGGGGTGTGAGCCAAATATCTGAGAATTCGCTTCACAGCTAAGTGATGTGATTCCTTTGGTGCCGCTTGGAACCGGGCACACATGCAAACACTAAGCATGATATCTGGCCTAGATGCACGTAAATAAAGCAAGGGACCAATCTTGGAGTGGTATACCTTTTGATCGAACTCTTTACCATTGTCGTCGGGACCCAGATGATGTTTGGCTGGCATTGGCGTCATGTAGCCTTTGCAGTCTTGCATTCCAAATTTCTTCAGGCAATCTTTGAGGTATTTCTCTTGAGATATAAAGATGTCGTTGCGTTGCTGACGTATTTGAAGACCAAGGAAGAACTTCAGCTCACCCATCATGGACATCTGATATTGCTCTTGCATCATATATCCTAACTCTTCACTGTATTTCTGATTGGTGCAGCCGAAGATAATGTCATCCACATATATTTGGCACACAAACAGTTCACCATCATATGTCTTCGTGAAGAGAGTGGGATCGAGGGAACCAGGTTTGAAGCCTTTGCTCTTCAGGAAGTCTTTGAGTGTGTCATACCAAGCCCGAGGGGCTTGTTTGAGGCCATACAGTGCCTTGTTGAACTTGCACACCATGTCAGGATGTTTTGGATCTTCAAAGCCAGGCGGTTGTGCAACATACACTTCTTCTTCAATCTTGCCATTGAGAAAAGCGCTCTTCACATCCATTTGATATAGAAGAATGTAATGATGATTTGCACAGGCCAGCAGTATGTGTATGGCTTCAAGCCTAGCCACAGGAGAAAATGTTTCATCGAAGTCAATCCCTTCAACTTGAGTGTATCCTTGAGCAACGAGACGAGCTTTGTTTTTGACAACTTGACCATGCTCATCTTGCTTGTTGCGATATATCCATTTAGTGCCTATTATATTGTGCTTACGAGGATCAGGACGCTTAACCAGTTCCCATACATTATTCAGCTCAAACTGCTGGAGCTCTTCTTGCATAGCTTGAATCCATTCAGGTTCCATGAAGGCTTCATCAACTTTCTTGGGTTCAGATATTGAGACAAATGCGAAGTGCCCATAGAAATTTGCTAGCTGTGTTGCCCTTGAACGAGTGAGTGGACCTGGTGCATTAATGCTATCAATTATTCTCACAATCTGTACTTCATTTGCAACACGAGGATGAACAGGACGAAGATTTTGCTCTTGCTGATCATTGTCATTGTTAGAAGAATTGTCTTCGAGGGATGCTTGGCCCTCGTCATCTTTCCTTCTTCACAGGCACCGCATAAGTGATCCTTCTTGAACTTGACGCCCTCGATGCCTATGACATGCTTCTTCTTTGCAAGGGTGTGCAGGTTCCTCATGCCAGCATGCCCTAGCCTCCGATGCCAGAGCCAGCATTCAGAAGCTTTTGCTAGAAGACATACGGCAAGTTGTGGTCCTGCTGAGAAATCTACCACGGACAAATCATCTTTCCATTGCTTCCTCACTAGGGGTTGGCGTCCATTTTGCAATAAACTCTGCCAACGCCCTGCTTTGAATGGTCGAAGTGCTCTCAAATTTCAAACCAAAGTTGGATAACTCCAAAGCCCACTCCACTATTCTGCTAGTAGCCTCTGGGTTTCGGAGTATCCTTTGCAATGGAAAATGAGTAACAACTGTGATCTCGTGGGCTTGGAAGTAGTGGCGCAGTTTCCTTGAGGCCATGATGAGGCCAAAGATTAACTTTTGCACACCAGAGTACCTCGATCTAGCCCCTTGCAACAAGGAGCTGACGAAGTTCACTGGGCGCTACACCACTTTCTTCCTTGTCGCGTCCTTGGTGTTGCACTCGTTGTCGTGCTTACTGCTATTCTGATCCTCTTCTGACTCTGCCGCAGTCTGGCCGCTCTCTGCTTCATCCACTTCCCGCTGTGCTACCAAGGTTGCACTGACCACTTGGTTGGTTGCTGCCAAGTAAAGCAGTAAAGGCTCTTGAGGTTTGGGTGCAACCAAGGTAGGCATAGATGACAGGTAAGCCTTCAAATCTTGCAAAGTTGTATCTGCTTCCGGGTCCACTTCGTAGGCCCTGCCTTCTTCAAAATTTTGAAGAATGGCAAGGCATGCTCGACAGACTTGGAAATGAATTTGCTTAGCACGGCAACGCATACCGTCAAGCGCCTCACATCTTTAACCGTCATTGGCGCATGGATCTGCTCAATGGCCTTGATCTTGTCGGGGTTGGCTTCAACCCCCCAATGGGACACGAAGAATCCAAGTAGCTTGCCGAAGGGAAAACCAAACACACACTTCTCCGGGTTAAGCTTCAAGTTGATCTTGCACAAATTAGAAAATGTCTCCTCCAAATACTGGATAAGGGTGGCCTTATCCTTGGTCTTGACCACAATGTCATCCATATAGGCTTCTATGTTTCTGTGTAGCTGTGGCTCAAAAGCAATCTGGACTGCTCTTGCAAAAGTAGACCCGGCACTCTTCAATTTGAAAGGCATGCGGACAAAACAGTATGTACCACATGGAGTGATGAATGATGTTTTCTCTTCATCTTCTTTGGACATGAAGATTTGGTGGTACCCGGAGTACGCATCCAAAAAGGAGAGCAGATCACACCCTGAAGTAGAATCCACAATCTGATCGATGCGTGGCAAGGGGAATGGGTCCTTTGGGCAAGCCTTATTGAGATCTGTAAAGTCAATGCAAAGCCTCCATTTCTCATTCGCCTTCCGAACTACCACTGGATTTGCCAACCATGTAGGGTGAAGTACTCCTCTGACCAATCCAGCTACCTCTAACTTCTTGATTTCCTCGGCAATGAACTACTGCCGCTCCAAGGCTTGCTTCCTAATTTTCTGCTTGACGGGTGGAGCACGTGGGCAGACAACAAGGTGATGCTCGATTACCTCACTGGGAACACCGGGGATATTAGATGGTTGCCAGGAAAACACGTCGATATTCGCCCGCAGGAAGGCAACAAACACGCTTTCCTATTTGTCGTCAAGGGTGGCGCTGATGGTGAAAGTACCATCAACACCAGCCAGCCCTGCCAGGACCTTCTTCACTCGGGGTGCTGCGACCTTGGATCTCTTGCTGTTGGAACACTCCAGCACGTCATCAACGGGTGCCGTGCACTCGAAGGGGGCATGCTTCCCGGACTCCTTGCCAGAGGCCCTACAGTCTCTCATCTTTCCTTTACTTTCTTTGGCGGGGACCGTTGCCATCGCAGCCTCTGCTGCGACGGCATCCTGATACATCCTGTCCACACAGATGATTGCATCCTTCTCATCCGATGGGATGGTGATGACTCCCAATGGCCTAGGAATCTTCAAGGTGTTGTAAGCACAATGGGATGTTGCCATGAATTTGGCCAAAGCTGGTCGTCCCAAAATCCCATTATATGGCAGGTGGAGCTCAACCACATCAAACACAATCTTCTCAGTCCTATAGTTCAACTCTCCTCCAAACGTCACCGGCAACGTAATCTTTCCCTTGGGACGGCTCCTGCCAGGATTGACTCCTTGAAACATGTCGGTAACCTCCAGCTCTTCTTTTCCTATATGAAGCTTGCTAATAACTGCTGGGCAAATCAGATTCAACCCGGCCCCACCATCCACTAACATCTTTGTGACCTTGAGGTTGCGAATTGTTGGGGAGACCAACAATGGCAAACACCCTACTATGGTGGTGCAGCAAGGGAGGTCCTCCTCGTCAAAGATGATGGGCGTGCAGGACCATTTGAGCGGCTTCCGGGCCTCTGCCACTGGCTCCGTAGCATTGACCTCTCTTGCCCGTTGCTTGAGTTGGCGATGGGAGGAGTGCAAGGACGCACCCCCATCAATGCATAGGGCATTAGTGGCCTTCTGAAATTCCTACTCACTGGTTTCCTCTTCATTCCCTCCATCACTTAGATCATCATAAGCTTACTTCTCTTGGCCCCTGGCGGGTTTTCCTTGGTTCCGAAACGGTTTGCCAGGATGGTTTGCTTCACCGCTTCGGCCCTTTCCGCCAGTAGCATTCTGACCTTTCTCCTTATCATGCTTATCATACTCTGCTCCCTCTCTCTTGGCAAGCTGCTAAACTTGATAACATTCATGGAGGTCGTGGCCCTTGGTCTGTTGGATCTTGCAGTATGGCCCTTCAGCTTTCCTGGCTTTCTCCGCGGTAGCGGCTTCCCGGCAGGCAGTGCACGCGGCAACTTCCTTGCCGGGGGCCTCAGCCTTGGCCTTCTTGTCGGTACTGGGTGTTCCAGAACCTTCCACAGTCATCATTGTCTTATCTCTTGGCTTCTTGTTGCACTTCTTGCCCTTTCTTTGACTAGTTGATTCATCTTCTTCCTCTGAATCAACATTGATGCAATCCTCCTCTTCGGGCAACTTCCTTCCTTCCTCCATCCGAGCACATTTATCCACTAGTGTGTACATCTCCTTCACAGTCTTGGGCAACCGCACATTCATCTTAGAACGAATGTGACAGTTGCGCACATTGGACTGGAAGGCTGCTATAACAGCTGTAGGATGGATATTCGGAATATTCCTATGGACTTTACTGAATCTTTGTAAATACTTACGGATAGTTTCTCCTTCCTTCTGCTGGAGAAGCTGTAGGTCACTAGGCCTGTCGGACTCCTAGTGGCCACCAGTGAAGGCACCGATGAACTCGTAGCACAGGTCTGCCCACGACGAAATGGAGTTCTCCGGCAGGTGCATGAGAAAAAATCTCACGTTGGACTTGAGAGCCAATGAGAAGTAGTATGCTACATGCACGAATCGGAGCTACGGATGCAGAGTTACGACATGATGAAGATGGAAAAATAATTAACAGGATCTGGGACTTAGAGATATTTCAACCTCGCAAAAGTCAACCTGGGATGGAGAGAAGCGGGACGGTGCGGATCTGGATCGGAACGGGGTGTTTGGTTCGGGGATGGATGGATGGATCTCATCCCGTTTCTTCTCCAGCGAGGTACCGTACTCCGGCGAGAGCGAGCTCCGGCGATGAGGCGTTCCGGCACGGCCACGGGCGGTGACCGGAGCAGGCAGGCGGCGTGAGGCACCGTGGAGGCGGCAGGCGGCGGGGCTGTGGAGCTGCTGCGTCGACGAGGTCCGGCGAAGGGCGCGGCAGCGCTGGAGGCGGCGGCGAGCCAGCGCGGGAGGCGCGAACTCCGGCGATGCAGGGCGCGGAAGGCGGCGCAGGGACGGGCGGCGGCGCGAGGCGGCCCGGGGCTGCGGCCGAAGAAGAGCCCCGGCGACGATGGCGGGCGAAATCCCGGCGAGGTCCCTGTGCGGTAGGCGGCGCACTGGCCGAGCGGCGGCGGGGACCGGGCCTGCGCGGGCCTCAGATGGGCTCGGCGGGCCCGCGGCGAATTGGGCGCAGGGGAGGTGAGGTGGCGGCTTGGGATAGGCTGGCGGCGGTGGCGGGGTGACGTGGCGGCCCACGATTGGCCCGAGCGACGTGTCCGGCGGGGCGGACATTGTCCGGCGCGGTGGGAAATTTGTCCGGCGGCGCGAGGAGGACGAAGTTAGGGTTTGGACTGCGCGAAAAAATCGGGGAGAGCCACATATATATATAGGTAGAGGGAGCTAGGAGAGTCCAAATGAGGTGCGGTTTTCGGCAACGCGATCGTGATCGAACGACCGAGATGATGGAGGGAGTTTAGGTGGGTTTTGGCCCATTTTGGAGGGGTGTTGGGCTGCAACACACACGAGGCCTTTTCGGTCCCTCGGTTAACCGTTGGAGTATCAAACGAAGTCCAAATGGCATGAAACTTGACAGGCGGTCTACCGGTAGTAAACCAAGGCCGCATGACAAGTCTCGGTCCAATCCGAAAACATTTAACACCCGCACACGAAAAGAGGTAGAAAGGGACACCGGAGGACATAGGAGCGCCGGATTGCAAAACGGACAACGGGGAAAATGCTCGGATGCATGAGACGAACATGTATGCAAATGAAATGCACATGATGACATGATATGAAATGCATGACATGCAAGCAATGACAAGGCAACAATAGCGAATAACTGGAGGACACCTGCCACATTGGTCTCAGGGTGTTACAACACTCCACCACTACGAGAGGATCTCGTCCCGAGATCTAGAATGGCACCGGAGGGAAAACGGAAGAGAAAGAGAAGAGGTAAAACTAAGTTGCTTCGTTGACAAACGAGTGAAACCAAAGAACCTTGAAAGGGTTAAGTCATTTCGAGAAAAGAATACAACGGAGATGAACGAAGTTGAAAACACTCCGTTAAGACAGAGGAAAAGAAAGAACTGATTCGGGTAGCACTCCAGTTGAAAAGTGATATGCAACTTGATAAGATGAAAAAATTTGAGCAGAGGACACAACGCTCTGATTAAATGGATAAACCAAGAAAAGAACACGATCCTGACAAAACAAGAAGATGGGTTGAAGAGAGCAACATCACAAAGCCTGCGGAACAAAATTAAGAATCGAATGGAATGAACGAAGGGAAACAAGATCTTGAGGGAGCACGCTTACAACAAATGCTAGAACGGAGTTGTTGGAAAACCAACAACGAAAAGAATAAGCTTGATATGGTCTTATGGAATACATCTCAAATTATGAGGTGACAACCTGCCACTCACGGAAAAAGATTGGCTTGATATCAAGAAGGAGACGAGAAACTTATTTCACTGGGAGGATAAATGAAGAACTTGGGCCATTTATAAGCACCATAAATAGCAACAGTCCTTAGGAAAGGCTTTAGGTGAAACATGACACAAGATAACTCCAACGAAAAGGTAGATGGATTTAAAATATCTCATTCTTAACGACATGTGAATCATGAAACATGAACTCAAATTATCAAGAATGGCATAATACCACCTACAATTATATGGAAAAAAAATTGCACTCCAGATAGCAGGATGAAGAATGCTTGAGCTCCTTAGAAAAGAATCTCGATGAAAAACTTCAAGAAGGAATTAAATCCTTGATGAACCATCATGTAAAAACCTCCATGAAGAACTCCGTTAATGAAAGAATGATCAAATGAAAAGAAAGATTAAAAGAGTAAGGTTGAAGCCTTGCAATGATTAGATGAAGCTTTGCGACGAGATAAAGTGGAGACTTGGAACTCCGAAAAAGAAAAGATAAAGCATCTCGAACTGAGAATGTGATATGATGAACCACTTCGGAAAAAGAAATTGAATAAACTCGATGAAACAAGAATAAGAATTACATTATGCTTATCCTTCACCAATTCAAATTTGATGACAAGCAATGGAATTGGCATACTACCTATTCTCTTTGAAAAGGATTAAGATAGATATAGCATAACTTGAGAAGGTCTTCAATGAACCACCGGTAGGATTGAAACAACGAATGAATTGATATGATCACCATGGAAGAGAATCTTGAGCAAACCACCGTAAGAATTGGGAACAACCAAAGGAAAGATATCGAAGCAGCGGGAAGAATTAGCAAAAGAACGAAGATGTTTGAGAGAATTTAGATACAAGTGAAATGAATAGAACACGGACCGATTAGAGAAATATGAATGATGCACCGGTAAGATTTAGAGAATGAGAGCTGAAAGCTGAGAATGACTAATTATGAGATGATGGCCTCCAGAGAATCAAATTGAAAAGACTCCTGAATTACACCGGACGGGTGAAAAGAATTTGATGATCGAAAACAATTATGAGAGGATGGCCTCGAACTAGAACCACGAATCTCTGAGAGAACGGATAAGATATGGAGGTAAAACTCTTCTTCGGTCTTCCAAATCTGAGAATGGCGATGAGAAACACCACCAAATTGTTGAGATTCTCCGGGATGAAAAATGGAAGGTTGAGCCAATGATGAAAGAATTTTGAAAGATCTTGGAGAAAGGCATTTTGACTGATGATAATTCATACTTACGTCAAACTTGGAAAAGAAATTTGAGGATAGCTCTGGGAAAAGAAGAGTCAGGTAAGATCCTGGGAAAAGACCTGTGGGTTAGGGCCCACTCAAAAGAAACACCATAGAACGATTTAAAAGAGAGATTGCACCGGTTGAAATAAATGGCTTGAATGAGGTAACATCCTCGCCAAAGCTGGAACGAAAGCAGAGTAGAAACACGAATCTTTGAGATATCTTCAGCACTCCGGAACAATTGAATAGTGAGAAGTGGATGATTAAGAGGTGCACCCGCATGAGAAGGCATTGAAACGAGGAAAAGGTGTGATCAACAAAACTTGACTTGAATCCACCGAAGAAGGAAACGAGTGAAGAGTGACGAACTTGAAGCTCCGTTAGAATCTTCATGAGAATCACCGGATAAGAACATTGAAAGAAAAGAAAAAAGATACTTAACATAAAAAAAATGGATTTTTAATAAAAAAAAATCTTAGCCCTCAAAAAAAAGGGGGGGGGGGGAGGGAAAAACAAAGGCAACTTGGAGACGGATGAAATAAACACCGTTCAGAAGAAACTGATACTTGATCTTGCGGATGTTGAAATGATCGGATCCACTTGAAGAGAAGCACACCGGTGAAAAGGATTGACATGACAGACTCGATGATCGAGAAGGATTAGTATTCACATCGGAGTATGAGAAACACCGTTTAGGAAAGGTATGGAATCAACACTTGACTTCAAAGAAACTCGAATACCACAACTCAAAAACAAAACCAAGGATTGGCTTGCAAAATAGCCGAAGCAAACATATGATAGAGATTTCGTCCGAAGTTTTCGTGGTGGGGCCTACACGGGCTCGATCGTACATCACCATCATGTACATGGTAGTGCACATGAAATACGAAGCGTCCCCAAGTCGGCATAGCCAAGGACTCTTTAAGACACAACGAGACCACTGTAAAACCAACCGTGGATAGGCGGACCACTAGACGTCGAACCCCAATTTCATATCATACATCTGTCACAAAGATATCCTAAGAGCTACTTGAATTCCCACTTATAAACTCCCGAAATTTTCCGGTTATGCAATCAGGTGTTGGGGATATAGGGGAAGCATAATATCTCACCCAAAACTAGCAAATCCTACATCCAGCTGTATCCATCCTTCAACACATAACCAAGAAACCTTCGGAAATCGTTTACCTCAACCTTCGAAAAAAACATCCGTTATACGAGTTATGGCAATACTCCCGAACTCCCGCCCCAGTACTGGGTGGCGTCGAGGTTATCTCACCAACAACTACATAAAAGAGATTTTCGATGTCGGCGAAACTAAACTCAGGTATTCCAGAACTGCAATGATAAAATTGTGACGACAACACCTCGGAGCTCAACTCCCCGGGACACTGCAAGAACCCCTAAATGACAGGAGGCACCAAGAACAATGTTCTCTTCACAAAACCATCGGAATGATTCCAAGATACCCGCGTGATCCTAAAATTTTTTTAGTGAAATTTGAGAAGAGAAGAGTCAAAACTCTATGTCAGGATGCCTCACCAGAGCGACAAAGGGACTGAGGAGTAAAACGAATTCCTAACTCTCCGATATATATAATCCTAAATGACTCAAAACATTTCTAGAC
The DNA here is from genome assembly GCF_003073215.2 of Triticum urartu. Taxonomy (NCBI): domain Eukaryota; kingdom Viridiplantae; phylum Streptophyta; class Magnoliopsida; order Poales; family Poaceae; genus Triticum; species Triticum urartu. Next base: position 350,633,620 of record NC_053027.1, on the reverse strand, counting down.
TCAATAACGCCAGCGATTCGATCAAGCAGGGGGCTCCTAAGGTCGGGGAAGGCTCTGATTACCAACTTGTAACGCCCTCGATGCGGCTATATCTCCCACGTGTTGAAGCACGACTTAGAGGCATAACCGCATTGAAAGCAATGTCGCAAGTGAGGTAATATTCACACAACCCATGTAATACATAAGGGAAAGAGATACATAGTTGGCTTACAATCGCCACTTCACACAATACATGAATAAAGCATTACATCATCCAGATACAATCAAGGTCTGACTATGGAACCAAAATAAAAGAAGACTACCCCAAATGCTACACAGATCCCTGATCGACCCCAACTGGGCTCCACTACTGATTGACTAGAACGAAACAACACAAAGGACAAGATCTTTATAGAGCTCCTCCTTGAGCTCGGTTGCGTCATCTGCATGGTTCAACGGCACCTGCAAGCTGGTTTTTGAAGTATCTGTGAGTCACGGGGACTCAGCAATCTCACACCCTTGCGATCAAGACTATTTAATCTTATAGGAAGGGTAAAAGGTATGAGGTGGAGCTGTAGCAAGCGACTAGCATATTTGGTGGCTAACATATACACAAAAGAGAGCGAGAAGAGAAGGCAAAGCACGATCGAGAAAAACTATGATCAAGAAGTGATCCTAGAACAACCTACGTCAAGCATAACTCCAACACCGTGTTCACTTCCCGGACTCCACCGAGAAGAGACCATCACGGTTACACACGCGGTTGATGTATTTTAATTAAGGTCAACTTTAGGTTTTCTACAATCGGACATTAACAAATTCCCATCTGCCCGTAACCGCGGGCACGGCTTTCGAAAGTTCAAATCCTTGCAGGGGTGTCCCAACTTAGCCCATCACAAGCTCTCACGGTCAACGAAGGGTATTCCTTCTCCCAAGAAAATCCGATCAGACTCGGCATCCCGGTTACAAGACATCCTCGATAATGGTAAAACACGCCCAGCAAAGCCACCCAGATGTGCCGACAAATCCCGATAGGAGCTGCACATATCTCGTTCTCAGGGCACACCGGATGAGCCAGACATCAGGTGGGCCAGCCCAGAGTTGCCCCTGGTAGCTCCGGACATCGCTCAGTTGGACCAACACTTAGAGAAGCACTGGCCCGGGGGGGTTTAAAATAAAGATGACCCTTGAGTTTGCAGAACCCAAGGGAAAGAAAAGGCTAGGTGGCGAATGGTAAAACCAATGTTGGGCATTGCTGGAGGAGTTTTATTCAAGGCGAACTGTCAAGGGGTTCCCATTATAACCCAACCGCGTAAGGAACGCAAAATCCGGGAACATAACACCGATATGACGGAAACTAGGGCGACAAGAGTGGAACAAAACACCAGGCATAAGGCCGAGCCTTCCACCCTTTACCAAGTATATAGATGCATTAATTAAATAAGAGATATTGTGATATCCCAACAAAATAATCATGTTCCAACATGGAACGAACTCCAATCTTCACCTGCAACTAACAACGCTAGAAGAGGGGGCTGAGCAAAGCGGTAACATAGCCAAACAACAGTTTGCTAGGACAAGGTGGGTTAGAGGCTTGGCTCAACAATATGGGAGGCATGATAAGCAAGTGGTAGGTATCGCAGCATAGGCATAGCAAAAGAGCGAGCAACTAGCAAGCAAAGATAGAAGTGATTTTGAGGGTATGGTCATCTTGCCTGAAATCCCGCAAGGAAGAAGAACGAGTCCATGAAGAAGACAAACGGACGTAGTCGAACGGGTCCTCACAAACGCGACGTTAACAGAACCAACCCGAAGAAGCAACACCGGAAAGAAGCACACAACATAGTAAACAAACCACACACGAACATGGTATGATATGCGGGATGCGGTATGGGATGCATATGCATGATTTGGAAAGGAATGATTGAACCTGGCCTCAACTTGGAAATTCAAGAGTGCCACTGGAAAGATGAGGTGATTTTGGTTGAAATCGATATAAAGATCGCCGGAATCGGATGCACGGTTTGGAAATGGCAAGCAAAACAAATATGGCACCGGTCTGCGATAATCAGCAAGTAGCCATCTAAATGCATCAAGATGAATATGCTACAGCACTCAAACATGACAAAAAAATACATGGAAGGGATCCACTCATGATGCTTGACAAAATATGAACACTGAGTTATGGCTAATTCACTCCATAACAGGTTCAAACAAGCATGGCAAAAGAGCAAATGATAACAGGTTTCAGACTTAGTGAAATAACAACAAGTCAGGAATTTATCATCAGGAACCACACTTTAGAGCATGCAAACTACATGCTACAGGAACTTAACATGGCAAAGCAAGGAATGGCATGAAGCTACTCAAAGCACTTAACAAAAGTCCCTTACTGACCTGGAGCCAAAAGGGATCAGAAAATACAATTGCAAGCATGTGAACATGGCAAAAACATAAACAGATTCAGACTTAGTGAAAAACTGGAGTATGGCAAAATAGATTAACAAGTAGGCATGTTTACGAGCTCGATGCACTCACTACAGAGCATGGAATGACAAACTAAGCATACACCCATCAAAAAGACATGGCATAGAAGCTAGATATGGCAAGAACAACAACATAGCATGCACGGATCAATAGCAACAACCTTGGCAAAATCGCTAAACATGCCAACAATCTGCCAGGATCATTTTATAGCAAAAGTAGAGCTCGATTGACGCAAGCTAGGGTGCTCCATAAATGCAAGCAAAGACATGGATGGATAGAGAACCACAATGTTAACAAAAGATCCTTACTGATCATTCTCAAAAGAGGCACGGATCACTAGGAAACAACAGGAACATATGGCATAACAACAAAACAGGACAAGGACTTCATGAAATTCGAAGTCCCTGAAATCAGCATTACCGATTAAGCTACTTTGCATGCTTGTGCTAGTCACCACAAAGATCACGAAAATACATGGAATACACCCCTGTAAAGATGGCATGGCATATAACCAAACACATGTAGAGCTCAGGATCATAGCATGCACACATTAATCATGGCAAAAAGGAAAAAATGCTATTTGCTGAAACAGATCTGACAAATTCATCACATAGCCCTCTTCCAACAGCATTTCGGGCATTAAGATGAGCTCAAATGAAAATGATGCAATGAGATGAAATGATGTACTCGTCGAGGCGAACATTTTGATATGCTACACGCACGAATCGAAGCTACGGATGCAGAGTTACGACATGATGAAGATGGCAAAATAATTAACAGGATCTGGGACTTGGAGATATTTCAACCTCGCAAAAGTCAACCCGGGATGGAGAGAAGCGGGATGGTGCGGATCCGGATCGGAACGGGGTGTTTGGTTCGGGGATGGATGGATCTCATCCCGTTTCTGCTCCGGCGAGGTACCGTACTCCGGCGAGAGCGAGCTCCGGCGATGAGGCGTTCCGGCGCGGCCATGGGCGACGACCAGAGCAGGCAGGCGGCGCGAGGCACCGTGGAGGCGGCGGGCGGCGCCTGCACCGGCGACGAGGCGGTGGGGAGAAGGCGGCGGGGCTGGGGAGCTGCTACGTTGACGAGGTCCAGCGAAGGGCGCGGCGGCACTGCAGGCGGCGGCGAGCCAGCGCGGGAGGCGCGAATTCCGGCGATGCAGGGCACGGACGGCGGCGCGGGGACGGGCGCCAGGCGGCCCGGGGCTGCGGCGGGCGAAGAGCCCCGGCGATGGCGGCGGGCGAAATCCCGGCGAGGTCCCTGTGCGGTAGGCGGCGCACTGGCCGAGCGGCGGCGGGGACCGGTCCTGCGCGGGCCTCAGATGGGCTCGGCGGGCCCGCGGCGAAGTGGGCGCAGGGGAGGTGAGGTGGCGGCTCGGGATAGGCTGGCGGCGGTGGCGGGGTGACGTGGCGGCCCACGATTGGCCCGAGCGACGTGTTCGGTGGGGCGGACATTGTCCGGCGTGGTGGGAAATTTGTCCGGCGGCGCGAGGAGGACGAAGTTAGGGTTTGGACTGCGCGAAAAAATCGGGGAGAGCCACATATATATATAGGTAGAGGGAGCTAGGAGAGTCCAAATGAGGTGCGGTTTTCGGCAACGCGATCGTGATCGAACGACCGAGTTATATAGGTAGAGGGAGCTAGGAGAGTCCAAATGAGGTGCGGTTTTCGGCCACGCGATCGTGATCGAACGACCGAGATGATGGAGGGAGTTTAGGTGGGTTTTGGCCCATTTTGGAGGGGTGTTGGGCTGCAACACACACGAGGCCTTTTTGGTCCCTCGGTTAACCGTTGGAGTATCAAACGAAGTCCAAATGGCATGAAACTTGACAGGCGGTCTACCGGTAGTAAACCAAGGCCGCATGACAAGTCTCGGTCCAATCCGAAAACATTTAACACCCGCACATAAAAAGAGGTAGAAAGGGACACCGGAGGACATAGGAGCGCCGGATTGCAAAATGGACAACGGGGAAAATGCTCGGATGCATGAGACGAACATGTATGCAAATGAAATGCACATGATGACATTATATGCAATGCATGACATGCAAGCAATGACAAGGCAACAACAGTGAATAACTGGAGGACACCTGGCACATCGGTCTCGGGGTGTTACACTCGGCCAAGTTGGAGTTAAGCAGGCACATTGACTCGCCAGCAGTTTCAAGCAGTGAACAACACCATAATCAACCTCGTAGGCATGACCCGGCGCATGGTGGTGTTGATGCTCAGACTTTGGTGGATCAGGGCAGGGTGCATCGAGAGGAGGAGCTGGCGGCTCAGCTAGCGGCTCAACAGCAATCTACGGTTTATCCGTCAACATTTGTGGAGGCAGGAGTAACATCTAGAACATTGGGCGTGCCATGTTTAGTGTCGGCTCTGTGCAACGAGCATTTTCCTAAGGATTTCAAGGGCCCTCGTAAGGTGCCTAATTATACGGCAGATCAACCCCCAGAGGCATGGATTGAGAGTTATGAGATGGCCATGGAAATGTTGGATGTTAGTGATGCTGCATGTGCTAAGTATTTCACCACGATGTTGGATGGGCCGGCTTGTACTTGGTTGAAAGGGCTACCCGCTAACACCATTAGATCATGGGTGAAGTTGAAAGCCTATTTCATCCAAAATTTTAAAGATACATGCAAGCAACCTCTGTCGATCCTGGATTTGGATTCTTGTGTGCAAGCTGAGCGCGAATCGACAACCAATTGGGTGCGCCGGATCTCAGATGTTATAGATTCATCGGATAGTATCAACGCTGATTCAGTAGTCCTGATGTTGGAGAAGAATTGTCATTTCCTTCCCCTTAAGCAAAAATTGGGGCGACTTAAACATCATTGCAATGATATGTGAGAGCTTATGGCGGCTCTCATAAAATATGTCGACTCTGATAGTACCAAAGACCCCGACTCTAATGAGGAGAAGGCGGGTAAGGGGAAGAAAAGCAGCAATATGAAGGGACAACAACATAACACGATAGGTCAAAGTGGCAACATTAAGCGCAAAGCTAATGGCAATTTAGATTTGTGGCTAACACCAATACGCAGAATAATAATCAGCAACGCAAGGGAAAGCCGCCCCGATTTGAAGGGCCAAAGTTCAACCTTGAAGCTATGATGAACCAGGCTTGCCCAAAGCATGGTACACATGATAAGCCGGCTAATCATCTATGGAAGGATAGCTTCATCATGAGGGAATATAGGAATTCCATTTTTTCCAGAACAATCATGGCCCGAATGGTGGCTCAGGATCCGCCTCTCATGGACCTGGTTTTGGTGGTGGCGGATCGAACTCTGGTTTCCAGGGCCAAGGCAATCAAGGTGGGTTTAATCAGCAGTAGGGTCAAGGGAATCAGCAGCAGCAATCTGGCTATCAGAGTAATCCGAAGCAGTTGAACAGTGGACAATATCATGTGTCAACCACAAGTTTATTTAAACGAGACCAGAAGATTCATAAAAGAGCGGTGAACGCAGTTGAGCCTGCGGTTCCTTGTTACTTGCGATGGTCTGAACATCCTATTCTTTGGAGCTGTGAGGATCACCCGCCCCGGGTTGACAATCCGGGTCACTTGGCTTTAGTGGTTGCGCCTCAGGTTGGAGGATACAAGTTCACTAAAGTGCTCATGGATGGAGGCAGCAGCATCAATATCCTTTACTACGAAACTTTTCGTCGTACGAGTTTGACTAACAAGGATCTTAAGCCGTCTAACACTATTTTTCACGGAGTGGTGCCTGGTAAGTTTGCATATCTAGTGGGGAAGATAGCTTCCGAAGTGGCTTTCGGTGATGATTGATAACCCACAAGTATAGGGGATCGCAACAGTTTTCGAGGGTAGAGTATTCAACCCAAATTTACTGGTTTGACACAAGGGGAGCCAAACAAGTATTAGCAGCTGAGTTGTCAATTCAACCACACCTGGAAACTTAATATCTGCAGCAAGGCATTTAGTAGCAAAGTAATATGATAGTAGTGGTAACGATAGCAAAAGTAATATTTTTGGTGTTTTGTAGTGATTGTAACAATAGCAACGGAAAAGTAAATAAGCGAAGAACAATATATGGAAAGCTCGTAGGCATTGGATCGGTGATGGAGAATTATGTCGGATGCGATCAATCATGTAACAGTCATAACCTAGGGTCACACAGAACTAGCTCCAGTTCATCAATGTAATGTAGGCATGTATTCCGAATATAGTCATACATGCTTATGGAAAGAACTTGCATGACATCTTTTGTCCTACCCTCCCGTGGCAGCGGGGTCCTAGTGAAACTAAGGGATATTAAGGCCTCCTTTTAATAGAGGACCGGACCAAAGCATTAACACATAGTGAATACATGAACTCCTCAAACTACGGTCATCACCGGGAGTGGTCCCGATTATTGTCACTTCGGGGTTGCCGGATCATAACACATAGTAGGTGACTATAGACTTGCAAGATAGGATCAAGAACTCTCATATTGATGAAAACATAAAAGGTTCAGATCTGAAATAATGGCACTCGGGCCCTAGTGACAAGCATTAAGCATAGCAAACTCATAGCAACATCAATCTTAGAACATACTGGATACTAGCGATAAAACCCTAACAAAACTAACTCGATTACATGATAAACTCATCCAACCATCACCGTCCAGCAAGCCTACGATGGAATTACTCACGCACGGCGGTGAGCATCATGAAATTGGTGATGGAGGAAGGTTGATGATGACGATGGCGACGGATTCCCCTCTCCGGAGCCCAAAACGGACTCCAGATCGGCCCTCCCGGGAGAGTTTAGGGCTTGGCGGCGCCTCCGTATTGTAAAACGCGATGAATCTTTCTCCTTGATTTTTTTCTCCCCGAACAAGAATATATGGAGTTGGAGTTGAGGTCGGTGGAGCTCCAGGGGGCCCACGAGGCAGGGGGGCGCGCCCCCCACCCTCGTGGACAGGGTGTTAGCCCCTGGCGTGGATCTTTCTTCTAGTATTTTTTATATGTTCCAAAATAATTCTCCGTTGATTTTCAGGTCATTCCGAGAACTTTTATTTCTTCACAAAAATAACACCATGGCAATTTTCCTGAAAATAGCGTCAGTCCAGGTTAGTTCCATTCAAATCATGCAAGTTAGAGTCCAAAACAAGGGCAAAAGTGTTTGGAAAAGTAGATACGACGGAGCTGTATCAATGATCATGATTCCAGGGTTGAGACATTGACCTTTGAGGTGGTTAAGATCAAGAGCTCTTATCATGCTTTGTTTGGGCGGCCGGCTTATGCTAAATTCATGGTGAGGCCTTATTATGTTTATTTGCAGCTTAAGATGCCAGGGTATAAGGGTATCATCACAGTGCATGGGAATAGGAAGATAGCTTTGTAATGTGAAGAGGGCGATGATGCTTATGCTGAGTCTGTTTGTGCAATGGAAGAATTGAAGCTTTACAAAGATAATGTTGACTCGGCGGATATGACACGTTTGAAGAAGCCAACCACAGAGCATGACCCTCTGTTGAAATTTAAGTCGACAGATGACACTAAATTGTCCCTAGCGATTCATCCAAGCAGTTCAGTATTAGTGCTAATTTGGATCCGAAATAGGAAAGCGCGCTCATCAAGTTCATCCGTGAGAACCGAGACATCTTTGCATGGAAGCCTTCAGACATGCTAGGTGTACCGAGGGAACTCGCTGAGCACACTCTCAATATTGATCCGAAGTTTAAACTGGTCAAGCAATTCCTTCGTCGCTTTAATGAGGATAGACGTAAGGCCATTGGTGAAGAAGTGGCCCGGCTCTTGGCAGCTGGGTTCATTGTTGAAGTTTTTCATCTTAAATGGTTAGCTAACCTGGTGCTGGTACTTAAGATAAATGGTACTTAGCGCATGTGTGTGGATTACATAGACCTTATTAAGGCTTGTTCGGCTGATCCTTTCGCTCTCCCTCGTATTGATCAGATTATTGATCCTACGGTGGGTTGTGAGCATTTAAGTTTTTTGGATGCTTATTCTGGGTATCATTAGATCAAGATGGCAGTTAAAGACCAAGAGAAGACAACCTTCATCACTCCTTTTGGAGCCTTTTGCTATGTGTCTATGCTCTTTGGGCTCAAGAATGCCCAGGCGACTTACCAGCGGTGTGTTCAAAATTTCCTTCACGGTCATATTGGACGCAATGTTCATGCTTATGTGGATGATATTGTTGTGAAATCTAGGAAGAAGGAAACATTGATAGATGATTTGAAAGAGACCTTTGACAATCTCCGGGTTTACAAGATGATGCTTAACTCGGCCAAGTGTGTTTTTGGTGTGCCAGCAGGCAAGCTCTTGGGTTTTTTGGTTTCTAAACAAGGCATTGAAGCTAACCCGGAGAAAATCAAGGCTATTACTTCTTTGGCTAAACCGGGGGTGCATTGATGATGTTTTCCGTTTGGCGGGTTGTATTGCGGCCTTAAGCCGGTTGGGAGAAAAATCTATCCCTCCGTACCAGATGCTGAAGAAAACAGATCACTTTGTGTGGAGTGATGTTGTTGATCAGGCATTTGAAGCCCTGAAGAAACAGTTAGCTGAACCGCCGATCCTTGCCACTCCTATTGATAAGGAGCTCTTGTTGTTATATGTGGCTGCCAATAGCCGAGTTGTCAGCATGGCAATTGCGGTGGAACGGGAGGAAGCAGGCAAGGAACATCTGGTTCAGTGGCCGTTTTATTATATCAGTGAGGTGCTCATTGAATCCAAGCAGAGGTATCCACATTGGCAGAAGCTGGTATATGGGGTGTTCATAGCTAGTCGAAAGCTCAAGCAATATTTCCTCGGGTCATCCCATCACTATGGTTAGTTCAACTCCCTTAGGGGATATTATTCAAAACAGAGAGGCCACAGGTCGGGTAGCCAAGTGGGCCATTGAGCTTGGAACCCATGGTTTGAAATATACGCCTCGCACAGCCATCAAGTCTCAAGCACTTATGGATTTCATCAATGATTGGACAGAGCTACAGATGCCTGAGGAGAAGTAGGGATTTGTAGAGGTGCCAGAGCTCGGTTTTGAAATAGATGTGAATAATATTTTGAGCGGTATACTTTCATTGTCAACATAACAACCGAGAGATCTCAATATCTTCCATGCTACACACATTATAGGCGGTCCCCAAAGAGAATGGTAAAGTTTATACTCCCCCTCCACCAACAAGCATCATTCCATGGCTTGCTCGAAACAACGAGTGCCTCCAACTAACAACAGTCCCGGGGGAGTTTTGTTTGCAATTATTTTGATTTGATTTGCATAAAGCATGGGACTGGGCATCCCGGTGACCAGCCACTTTCTCGTGAGTGAGGAGCGGATTCCACTCCTCTTGAGAATAACCCGCCTAGCATGGAAGATACAGACAGCCCTAGTTGATACATGAGCTATTCGAGCATACAAAACAGAATGTTTATTTGAAGGTTTAGAGTTTGGCACATACAAATTTACTTGGAACGGCAGGTAGATACCGTATATAGGTAGGTATGGTGGACTCATATGGAATAACTTTGGGGTTTATGGGATTGGATGCACAAGCAGTATTCCCGCTTAGTACAGGTGAAGGCTAGAAAAAGATTGGGAAGCGACCAGCTAGAGAGCGACAACAGTCATGAACATGCATTAAAATTAATCAACACCGAATGCAAGCATGAGTAGGATATAATGCACCATGAACATAAATATCGTAGAGGCTATGTTGATTTTGTTTCAACTACATGCGTGAACATGTGCCATGTCAAGCCACTCGAATCGTTCAAAAGAGGATACCACCCTATCATACCACATCACAACCATTTTAATAGCATGTTGGCACGCAAGGTAAACCATTATAAGCTCCTAGCTAATTAAGCATGGCATAAGCAACTATAGTCTCTAATTGTCATTGCAAACATGTTTATTCATAATAGGCTGAATCAGGAATGATGAATTAATCATATTTACAAAAACAAGAGAGGTCGAGTTCATACCAGCTTTTCTCATCTCAATAAGTTCATCATATAATCATCATTATTGCCTTTCACTTGCACGACCGAATAGTGTGGATAATAATAATAGTGCACGTGCATTGGACTAAGCTGGAATCTGCAAGCATTCAATTCAAGAGAGAAGACAAGGTAATATGGGCTCTTTGTTAGATCAACAATAATGCATATAAGAGCCACTCAACATTTTCATTATGGTCTTCTCCTCTCGAACCCCAAAGAACAACAAACAAATAAAACTATTTACACGGGAAAGCTCTCAACAAGCAAAAGAAGAACGAGAAATATTTTTGGGTTTTCTTTTTAATTATTACTACTACAACATGAAAAGTAAACTAACTAAAAGCTACAACTAATTTTTTGTTATTTTTTTCTTTTCTTAAGGTTTATCAAACACACAAGAATAAAGCATAAAAAGGAAAATAAACTAGCATGGATATTACAGTGAAAAAGTATGAGCACCGACAACTAGCATGAGTGTGTGAACATGAATGTAATGTCGGTGAGAAATACGTACTCCCCCAAGCTTAGGCTTTTGGCCTAAGTTGGTCTATGGCCACGACTGGCCTGGCGGATATCCAAAGTAATAGTTGGGGTCGTACTGAGAAGAATCCCCCTGGTGCCACTGGTTGGCGATCTCTTCCGGATTCCACTGATAAACAGACTGCCGGTGAGGATCAAATTGTGCTTCCGGCTCTGGCTCTGTAGCTGGTGTGGGGTTTCGGTAGGCGTGAATGGCCTCAGGCGGAACAAGGTACTTGCCTGTAGATAAGTCAAACAAGGAAGGAGCAGGCAAAGCAATAGTCTCAGGGTGATTTTTATCAAATATCAGCTTATACTTAAGCATCTTTTCCTTATTCTTAACGATAAAAACATGTGCTACCATACTCTTATAGTCTAGAAAAACAAGAGGTAGCAACTTCTCTTCCTTCTCATAATGCCTAATAGGTATGTTAAAGTTTGCAGCAAGGCGCGAGGCGAAGATGCCTCCAAGGACGGGGACCTTAGTACGGATAAGATTTAACCACTTTGCAACAATAGCGCCCATACTAAATGTGTCATCACGGAACAAGGCATGGAACAAAATAACAATATCAGGGGCACTAAGGTTGCCACAATTTTGTGACACTCCAAAAATTTTATTCGGTTTTCAGCAAAAACCTTGTTGGTTTTGAAAAAAAAAGAGGCCATTTAAAATTTTTCCAGAAAACCTTCCTCTTAAAAACTTCTTTGGCAAAGATTTTATTTTTGTATCTTCTTCAAACTATGGTGTTTGATCATTTAAAACTCTTTCTCTGATGGTTCCCTTCTCAAAATGTATTTTTGGAAATTATTCTTTTTCTTATAAAAAGAACTTTATGAATTTTTAGGTTTTTCTTATCTTGAAAACTCCCATGGTTTTACCATGTCTCCTATAGTAAATCTTCTCAAAATCCCTCCCTCCACCTTTGAACAATCTAATTTCTCTATCTCAACAAGTCCAAACAAGTTTTGGATTTTATTTCAATTATTTTATTTCCCAAATCATTTTTTCTGCCAATTATTTTGAGCCTAAGTGATTTTCAAAGCAAGTACCTCATTGCCTTTGAGTTTTTCACCTCAAACCAACTCCCCTGGATTGTCTTTAGTACCCACAACCTAGAACCATCTTGATCCACTCTTCTTCTTTTCAAAAATTTCAAATTTCACTACTGCAAGTTTGGACCAGATTTGACAAATTGATGAAATTCATATCCACACTTCTCCAAAAATTCACAAAAATTCAGGCAGCCTCCTGGTGCAATGAGAGGCCACCCCACCAAGTTTCAGCTCAAGGAAAAATCCCTAGATGCCTAGATCATTCTGTCGAACACCTTGCATAATTGTTCTGTTCATCTTCAGTTAAAATTCAGAATTCAGTGTCGTTTTTCCTTCGTCAGACTTCGGATCACGCGGCCACAGTGCGCCCTGGCGCGTTGCACGCAGCCTCTTCCCCTTGGCCAGCACCCCGCACGCACGCTTGGCCGATTCCTGGCGTCGGTGGCGACGAGCCTCGCCGGCGTTGGAAGCTTCTGCGGTGGCTGCGCCTCCCGTGGCGGCCAGCGAGGGCCCGAGCCCGCTCGCCACGCCACCCGGCGCCGCCCAACGTCCCCTGGCTCTCCGCGTGTCCCGCCATGCCAGCGCACGCCCGTGGCACCGTCGCCGTGGCCCGGCAAGCACGGAACGTGCTCCCTGCCGCCGACGGGCCCGCGCCGCCCCGTTCCGTCGAGCTCGCCCAAAACACCCAAATCCTGGCTAGTTTAGCACCTAAATGGACCCAGTGAACCCCCACGACGGCGCTCGACCCCTAAACCTTTCCGACCAATGCCCTGCGCCGCCGTAAGCTTCGCCGGAGAACCCCGTTCTCGGCCACCGCCTCGGACCGCCTATAAAAAGGGCTCCCGAACTAACTCTCGAGCACACACCCCCTCTGCATCTCACCAGCACCCCGCCAGGCCAACAGGGGGACCTCGAGGAGGTCTCCTCCCCCGACTCCGGCCGCCCCGATCCGCCTCGGCCACACAGCTCGATTCGCTCCGGTGAGGCCGATCCCCGGCCCCAAATCTCGTCTATAGCCTCCTCTAGCTACCAGAAGTCTAACCCCCTCCTCAATTTGATCTCCGCAGCTCTCTCCGACGAGGCCCTCGACCAACCCGAACCACCGTCCGCCGGAGCAAGGCTCGCCGTCGACAGTGGTACCCGCCGGCGACCACCACCACCACCAACCGACGCGGAATGGCGCCCTGAACACGGAGGTACCCTCCGATCCCCCTGCCTCGCCGTGGATCGCCGCCGGCGACCACCGCGGCTCTCGGGCACCGGCGAATCTGCCGCCCCGTTTGAATATTCAAACCTGACGGGCGGGACCCGCCGTCAGCCTCTCTGTCCTTTCTAAGCGAAGCGTTTTCTGAAAACGCCTTCTGCCAAATGCGCTTTCCCTCTGGGCTGGCGTAGTCGCTACCGAAGCGTTTTCTGTTTTTATAAGCTAGCCCCTGGGAACTTTCTGTTTCATTACAGATGGGTCCTTGGGTTAAAACCCTTATAACTTTTTAACAGAAAGGAATTTTTGAGTGATTCTTTTTCTGTCCTCTTCAAATTTTTGTCTAGTTTTTTATCATATTTATTTGAAAAATATTTGGAATAATTTTTGTGCACCTCACGGTATTCACGATAGCGCGTATATTTCTTTATACCGTAGATACCGAAGGAGGTGACGGGACCGCAAACTTCACCGAGCTAGGCTCCGACTACTCTGAACCAGGCAAGCATGTTTGAACTTTTGATATGATGATTGTTTTGGCATGTTTGCATTAAGTAGTTTCATGGCATGTTGATGAACATACCGACGAATGTCATGTTACATGCAACGATGAGGCAAGTGAGTTTCGAAAATCCATAAGTGGATGGATGTGAGTATGCATGGCCATGTGTTGGCATGAGGATGGGTAAGATGGCAGTGTTGTAGCATGCCAGTCTTATGCCAGGCTATATGACTTCAGTGTCAACCCGTATCGTTCCAGTTCCTTCCATTCTTCCTTCCCTGTACTACCACATGTTTTCCGCAAGGAATATGGCTTAGTAAGTTGTAAACCGCTTACCTGGTACACACCAAAAAGGAGAGGCCGTGATGATGGTTCCATGGCCCTGGATTAAAGCCAGTCATCCGGTCAGGGGGCATGGGTGTTTCCGGTTGGGACCGAGAGGGGGGCACCCCTTAGAGCGCGCGTATATAAATTTGATCCCATGCTATTCGAGATTGTGATCTCCCCGTCTCAAAAGTTTTTCTTGGACGATGTCTAGGGTGATTCCTAGCATCGAGAGGTAGGATGGGTGTGTACTGGTTAGCTGTGTTTTCTTCCGAAATACCGTAAACGGAACTAGTCCTTCGTGACTACGGAAATCCGTTGGCTGTGGGAAATTTTTGTACAAACTCTGCAGAGTCATATATTCCTTGAATCATCTATTCCATGTCCAAGTTCAGTATTATCTTATCCTGACAAGTGCCAGTTTTGATGACAGAGACTCCGGTGAATCACATGAGTGCTAAGCCGGTTAAATGATTATTCCTGTGGATGGACTAACCCGTTTATTTTCATGAATTGAATGTTTATTATGAGTATTATTTACTTGTGAATAAAAGCCCTTTCTGTGATGTCGCTCAGACGTCCGACTGTGGCATTTCTTTTAAAAGCCCTTTATGTGGCGTCGCTCAGACGCCCGACTGTGGCATTTCTTTTAAAGCCCTTTATGTGGCGTCGCTCAGACGCCCGACTGTGGCATTTCTTTTAAAGCCCTTTATGTGGCGTCGCTCAGACGCCCGACTGTGGCATTTCTTTTAAAGCCCTTTATGTGGTGTCGCCTAGACGCCCGACTGCGGCGTGCTTTATTTATTTATCTTCCTATCGAGGTGTCGCTTCAGACACCCGATTGGGTTTACAGTTATTTTGTTGGGTTTTCGAGCGGACTACCGCCGACCCCCTTTTTACCTGTCTTGTTTTTACGAATTAATGTGCCACTGTTAAAATTAATCATGACGCATCCATGCATGCATTTGTTATATCTTACGTCCGAACTGTTCTTGCGAGTACTTTCAAAGTACTCACCTGGCTTGTTGATTTGGCCAGATGCTGACGAAGGCGATCTCATGGATGAAGAATTTGATAGCGAGTCCGACGCCTAGAGGAATCCCAGTCAGTCTCGTGCGACCCTGGATTTGGTCACTGTATTATATCCGCTTCCGCTACCAAATAAATTCATCGAGCCTCACCTCGATGCTCGATGAGATGCCAGTTTTAGAGTCATGTATCACACTCCCCGCTGTGTTTTTCCACCACCACCCTATCCTCGAGTCAGTAGTATGCCTCCACACCACTGTGTCATGTCCGCCATTATGTATAATTATTGGCGTGCTTGTAATAATTTGGTTGAGCAACCGTAGCTCGACCCTGTAATATATTTTATGCTACTGGCTTATTGTATCAAGAATTTGTCTACCAGTAAGAAGGATTTTTTTTCTCATACTGGACTCAAAAGATTGGTTTCTCAATAAATATTTTTATTGGAAAACCGGTCCTGACAAGCTTGGTACCAGAGCCAGGCTGACTGTAGGAAGCCACTAGGTGCGATCGCTAATTTGTTATTAGCATGATAGAGCCAATTTATATTTTCTTGCAATTGTAGTCATTTTCTGACAGTCAGCATAAATTTATGATCTGACCATTTAGAATTTTTGCCTACTTTTGTAGATGGCCGACAACAGCTGCGAGTCTCAGACCTTCGCCAACGTGCCCGATGGGTTCGTCAAGCTTCTTTCCTTCATCGTTCAGGTCGCGATGGGGCCATCTGTGTGCCCAGTCTTCACACTCTGCCAGCACCGAGTCAACGACAGTCTGACCATGCACCAGGCCGCGGTGCAGTTCAAGGGAGGGCGTGGTGAGTTACGCCGCTTCCGGTTCTTGGGAAGAGCCATGCCTACGGAGAGGCATGCTATGCAGATGGCAGCCCGCGAGGCGATAGCTCGTCTCAGGGATGTCCTCCCCGTGATGAAGACTCGTCGTTACCGTTATCTTCCATGCCATGTGCCTTACACCTGTCACTACGCATTCTCCTGCCCCAGAGGAGAACGAGACGAGGCTTTTGAGATGCTTATTGAGTATCTCCGGGCCCTGGAGGCAGCCTTCGACAACCTGGTGGACGACTTCGTGGCTGCTCGCATGGACTCAGTCCATGGCTGTGCTGCCAATAGGAGGGAGCTCCTACCCACCGCACCGCCACTGACTTTGGTCTCGTCCTCAGCATCTTATGCACCTACTCGTCGCCTGCCTTCTACCGAAGAGTTCAACCAAGTTATTGCGCCCACTCCAGCGCGCACTGCACCACCCTGCGCGCCCACTCCTGTTCGTGTTGTTCCGCCTCTGGCACCCGCTCCATCTACTCAGCGTAACACTGCACGTATGGAGCCTATTAGCGAGGAGGAAGTCGAGTCCCCAGCCTCGCTACGCCTCACCCTCAGCAGGGCAAAGGAGATCGTCAACATCTCCGCCTGAGTACGCTTAGCCGCCATGCAATGTACCGCTTTGTATGATATGTTTATATGTACATAGGTTGTGAGAAGTAGCCTGTTTGCGCATCATGTAGGATCTGGAGGAGTGCACTAGCCTAAATAACATGTCAGGATTATGTACGCATATCCTGAGTGATGTATTGTATAATTACCGCCCGCGTGTAAGATATGTAATGAGCAGTCCTTCTCCGTGCGCAAATCGATTTGTTTTTCTTAAGTAAGCTTGGTTATTTAATTTATCTGCCAGCTTTATGCATTTATGGAATTGTTTTTGCGACTCTTTTCGCTTTTCTTATGGGTTTTACAAAATATATCCCCAGAGAGAAAAATGTCTCGTCCTTGGACTCGTTCCATGCCAACTCCACCAGAGGAAAATTATGATACACAACCCAGCAACAAGTTCGCACAGGGACAGTCAAACCAACAGGACAATGAATCAGCACTTTCACAAATGTATCGCCTTTATGAGCATAGTCAGCAACAACATCGGGAAATGATGAACCAAGTCATCAACATGGGAAATCACCATGGACAGTATCAGCAGCATTCCAAGTTATCTGAGCTACAGAAGACACGTCCCCAAACATTTTCTCATACTGACAAGCCTCTTGAAGCCGAGGATTGGCTTCGAGATATGGAGAGAAAATTAATTATTGCAAAATGTTCAGATCTCGAGAAAGTACTATATGCTCCGCACTATCTCACAGGAGCAGCTGCATCATGGTGGGAGAATTTTCTGCACATGCACCCCAACGAAAATGATATAACCTGGGATGATTTCAAGGAAGGTTTCCGTGGTGCACACATTCCCAAGAGTATTATGAAAATCAAGAAGAGAGAGTTCGATGACCTCAAACAAAGGAACATGACAGTGTCAGAATACAACGGTCAATTTACTCTATTGTCCCGCTACGCCAATGAAGAACGTATGACTGAAAGCAAGAAGATGGAGAAATTCCTTGACGGTCTGGCGCCCGCGCTTAAATGCCAACTGGTCATGCACACTTTTCCAGATTTTAAGACACTAGTGGACAAAGCTATTACTCTGGAAAATGAGAGACGTAGCTTGGAGGATTTACGCAAGCGAAAAAGAGACCAGACTACTCTTGCGCGCAACCACCGAAGCAAGACAGATTTTCAGAAAGGTGGGGCACACAAACCTACGACAAACATCTCACGCCCAACCAAGAATTTCCATGCAAGGGACAAAGAGTTCACCTATCGCCCAGGCGTTACTTGCTACGCTTGTGGAGAAGAAGGGCACTATGCCAAACAGTGCCCCAAGCCAAGGAACTCAACCCCGAAGCCAAACAACGGTGGAAATAATTCCGCACCCAAGCGCAACAATTTCAACCCCAACAACAACCGCAGGAAGGGTCATCTAAACCACGTGACCAAAGAAGAAGCACAAAACGCTCCGGATATCGTACTCGGTACGTTTCCTGTCAACACAATACCTGCAACGGTTTTGTTTGATTCTGGAGCTTCTCACTCATTCATTTCGAAAAGTTTTGCTTTGCAAAATAATTTTTCGATGTTTCCCTTGGAAAAATCCATGATCATCAAGTCCCCTGGGATTCAGCAAGTTACTCAGAGTTACTGCCAGAATGTGGTTATTGAGTTCGAAGGATTGAAATTTCACGCCAATCTTATTGTGTTGGAAAATAAAGGACTGGATGTCATCCTAGGGATGGACTGGTTAACCACCAACAAAGGTTTTATTGACTGTTTCAACCGGACTATAATTCTCACACACCACCACGGGAAGACAACAAAAGTATCAGCCAAGGAAAGAAAAATACCCCGGCAGCCAAGATTGAATAAGGTGGACGTTTCTGAGTTAAACAAGGTTCCAGTAGTATGTGAATTTCCAGACGTATTTCCCGAAGAACTACCAGGCTTGCCACCAGACCGAGAAATAGAATTCAGCATTGAGCTAGCACCAGGAACCACCCCCATATACAAGAAACCATACAGAATGGCACCATCTGAGTTGATTGAGTTGAAGAAACAAATAAAGGAATTACTGGACAAGGGATACATTCGAGCCGGCTCCTCACCTTGGGGATCACCAATTTTATTTGCCAAAAAGAAGGATGGAACACTGAGATTGTGCATAGACTACCGAGCACTTAACATGGTCACAATCAAGAACAAATACCCGATGCCACGGATAAATGATTTATTTGATCAGCTCGCTCAGGCCAAGGTATTCTGAAAGATTGACTTAAGGTCAGGATACCATCAATTAAAAGTGCGAACAGAAGACATCCCCAAAACAGCCTTCACCTCCAGATATGGACTATATGAGTTCACAGTTATGCCTTTTGGATTAACGAACGCCCCCGCATATTTTGTTCACCTCATGAACAAAGTATTTATGAAGTTTATGGACAAGTTCGTTGTGGTATTTATCGACGATATTCTGATATACTCCAAGACACCAGAAGAGCACGCGGAACATCTCAGGATTGTGCTAGGAGAACTGAGGAAACATCAATTGTATGCCAAGTTCAGCAAGTGCGAATTTTGGCTAAGACAAGTAGGCTTTCTAGGTCACGTGCTGACCCAAGACGGTATCGCAGTGGACCCGGAGAAAGTCAGGGCCATACTTGGCTGGAAGTCACCAGCCAGCGTAACGGACATACGAAGTTTCTTGGGAATGGCAGGATATTACCGCAGATTTATTGAAGGACTCTCCACCCTAGCCAAGCCAATGACGCAGTTGCTCAAGAAGGACAAGAAGTTTGAACTAAAACGGAAATTAACGACAGCACCGGTATTAATTGTGCCAGACATACACAAGAATTTTGAGGTGTATTGTGACGCATCCCAAAAAGGCCTCGGGTGCGTGTTGATGCAAGAAGGCAAGGTTGTCACATACGCTTCAAGGCAACTTCGCAAGCATGAGGAAAATTATCCCACTCATGACTTAGAAATGGCAGCAGTCATTCATGCACTCAAGGAATGGAGGCATTTCTTACTTGGAAATCGATGTGAAATATACACGGACCATAAAAGTCTCAAATATATTTTCACACAGCCAGAACTAAACTTAGGGCAACGACGCTGGTTGGAATTGGTAAAAGATTATGATGTTGGTATCCACTATCATCTAGGAAAAGCAAATGTAGTGGCCGATGCTCTTAGTTGGAACCCCAGCTCTGACAAAAACAGTCTACAAAGCTTGAGACCTGAATTCCAACAAGAATTTGCCAAACTCAACTTGTTAATGATCGCGGAAGGCACCATATCAAACTTGGAAATAAAGCCCGACCTTGTGGAGAGAATTAAAGAAGCTCAGCCTGGTCACCCCATCATTAAAGGAATTAAAAGAAAGGTGAGTATGGGCAAGGCCTCGGAGTTCGTCATAGGCGATGATGAAATATTACGGTGCGGAGACAGACTCTGCGTGCCAAACATAGAGGACCTCAAACAGCAAATTCTAGCTGAAGCACACACCACCCCATATTCAATCCACCCTGGAGGAACCAAAATGTATAAGGATATTCAGGAAAGATTTTGGTGGCACGGTATGAAGAGGGACATAGCCACATTCGTTGCATGTTGCGATTCTTGTCAACGCATAAAAGTTGAGCATCAAAAACCAGCCGGACTACTACAACCAAACAAAATACCTGAGTGGAAATGGGATGAAATAGGGATGGATTTTATTGACGGACTACCTCGGTCACGACACGGGAATGATGCCATATGGGTCATCACCGATAAATTAACCAAGGTGGCACATTTCATTCCAGTGAAGACAACCTACAACACTCAGAGGCTTGCCAGGATTTATCTCTCCCGTATAGTTTGTCTGCATGGAGTCCCGAAGACTATAATATCCGACAGAGGCACTCAGTTCGTCTCGAGATTCTGGGATCATTTACAACAGGCTCTGGGAACTCAACTGGCCTTCAGTACAGCCTACCATCCCCAGACTGATGGACAGACTGAACGCGTAAACCAAATTTTAGAAGACATGCTGAGAGCATGTGTCCTCACCTATGGAACCAGTTGGGAAGAAAGCCTGCCATATGCCGAGTTCGCATACAACAACAGTTACCAGGCCAGCCTGCAAATGGCACCATTTGAAGCCCTATATGGATGGAGATGTCGTACCCCGCTAAATTGGTCAGAAACCGGAGACAGCCGGATCTTCGGCCCAGACATACTCAAAGAAGCCGAGGAAAAAGTCAAGCTAATCAGGGACTGACTCAAGACCGCTCAAAGCCGATAGAAGAGTTATTACGATCAGAAACATCATGGGGTCAATTTTGAACCCGGTGAATTTGTGTACCTACGAGTATCACCTATGAGGGGACTGCAACGGTTTAAGATTAAGGGGAGGTTAGCACCAAGATTCATTGGACCATTCTGCATAGTGGCACGAAGAGGCACTGTAGCCTACCAGCTAGACTTACCCGAAGACTTGTCCGACATCCACGACGTGTTCCACGTCTCTCAATTAAGGAAGTGCGTAAGCAAACCAGAGAAGCAAGTATCCCATGAGAACATTGACGTGCAGCCAGACCTCACTTATCGGGAACGCCCAGTAAAAATATTAGAGGAGTCTGAAAGGAGAACCCGACAGAAAACCATCAAGTTTTTCAGAGTTCAGTGGAGCAACCACATCGAAAGTGAAGCAACTTGGGAAAGAGATGATTTTCTTCGGACAGAACATCCATACTTATTTAAGGATCAGCTGAAATCTCGGGGACGAGATTTTTCTTAAGGGGGTAGGTGTTGTGACACTCCAAAATTTTTATTCGGTTTTCAGCAAAAACCTTGTTGGTTTTGAAAAAAAAAGAGGCCATTTAAAATTTTTCCAGAAAACCTTCCTCTTAAAAACTTCTTTGGCAAAGATTTTATTTTTGTATCTTCTTCAAACTATGGTGTTTGATCATTTAAAACTCTTTCTCTGATGGTTCCCTTCTCAAAATGTATTTTTGGAAATTATTCTTTTTCTTATAAAAAGAACTTTATGAATTTTTAGGTTTTTCTTATCTTGAAAACTCCCATGGTTTTACCATGTCTCCTATAGTAAATCTTCTCAAAATCCCTCCCTCCACCTTTGAACAATCTAATTTCTCTATCTCAACAAGTCCAAACAAGTTTTGGATTTTATTTCAATTATTTTATTTCCCAAATCATTTTTGCCAATTATTTTGAGCTTAAGTGATTTTCAAAGCAAGTACCTCATTGCCTTTGAGTTTTCACCTCAAACCAACTCCCCTGGATTGTCTTTAGTATCCACAACCTAGAACCATCTTGATCCACTCTTCTTCTTTTCAAAAATTTCAAATTTCACTCACTGCAAGTTTGGACCAGATTTGACAAATTTGATGAAATTCATATCCACACTTCTCCAAAAATTCCACAAAAATTTAGGCAGCCTCCTGGTGCAATGAGAGGCCACCCCACCAAGTTTTAGCTCAAGGAAAAATCCCTAGATGCCTAGATCATTCTATCGAACACCTTACATACATTGTTATGTTCATCTTCAGTTAAAATTTAGAATTCAGTGTCGTTTTTCCTTCGTCAGACTTCGGATCACGCGGCCACAGTGCGCCCTGGCGCGTTGCATGCAGCCTCTTCCCCTTGGCCAGCACCCCGCACGCACGCTTGGCCGATTCCTGGAGTCGGTGGCGACGAGCCTCGCCGGCGTTGGAAGCTTCTGCGGTGGCTGCGCCTCTCGTGGCGGCCAGCGAGGGCCCGAGCCCGCTCGCCACGCCACCCGGCGCCGCCCAACGTTCCCTGGCTCTCCGCGTGTCCCCGCCAAGCCAGTGCACGCCCGTGGCACCGTCGCCATGGCCCGGCAAGCACGGAACGTGCTCCCTGCCGCCGACGGGCCCGCGCCGCCCCATTCCGTTGAGCTCGCCCAAAACACCCAAACCCTGGCTAGTTTAGCACCTAAACGAACCCAGTGAACCCCCACGACGGCGCTCAACCCCTAAACCTCCCCGACCAATGCCCTGCGCCGCCGTAAGCTTCGCCGGAGAACCCCGTTCTTGGCCACCGCCTCGGACCGCCTATAAAAAGGGTTCCCGGACTCGCTCTCGAGCACACACCCCCTCTGCATCTCACCAGCACCCCGCCAGGCCAACAGGGGGACCTCGAGGAGGTCTCCTCCCCCGACTTCGGCCGCCCCGATCCGCCTCGGCCACCCGCTCGATTCGCTCCGGTGAGGCCGTCCCAGGCGCCCAAATCTCGTCTATAGCCTCCTCTAGCTACCAGAAGTCTAACCCCCTCCTCAATTTGGCCGTCGCAGCTTCCTCCGACGAGGCCCTCGACCACCCGAACCGCCGTCCGCCGGAGCAAGGCTCGCCGTCGACGTGGTACCCGCCGGCGACCACCACCACCACCAACCGACGCGGAATGGCGCCCTGAACACGGAGGTACCCTCCGATCCCCCTGCCTCGCCGTGGATCGCCGCCGGCGACCACCGCGGCTCTCGGGCACCAGCGAAATCTGCCGCCCCGTTTGAATATTCAAACCTGACGGGCGGGACCCGCCGTCAGCCTCTCTGTCCTTTCTAAGCGAAGCGTTTTCTGAAAACGCCTTCTGCCAAATGCGCTTTCCCTCTGGGCTGGCGTAGTCGCAACCGAAGCGTTTTCTGTTTTTATAAGCTAGCCCCTGGGAACTTTCTGTTTCATTACAGATGGGTCCTTGGGTTAAAACCCTTATAACTTTTTAACAGAAAGGAATTTTTGAGTGGTTCTTTTTCTGTCCTCTTCAAATTTTTGTCTAGTTTTCTATCATATTTATTTGAAAAATATTTGGAATAATTTTTGTGCACCTCACGGTATTCACGATAGCGCGTATATTTTCTTTATACCATAGATACCGAAGGAGGTGACGGGACTGCAAACTTCACCGAGCTAGGCTCCGACTACTCTGAACCAGGCAAGCATGTTTGAACTTTTGATATGATGATTGTTTTGGCATGTTTGCATTAAGTAGTTTATGGCATGTTGATGAACATACCGACGAATGTCATGTTACATGCAACGATGAGGCAAGCGATGTTTCGAAAATCCATGAGTGGATGGATGTGAGTATGCATGGCCATGTGTCGGCATGAGGATGGGTAAGATGGCAGTGTTGTAGCATGCCAGTCTTATGCCAGGCTATATGACTTCAGTGTCAACCCGTATCATTCCAGTTCCTTCCATTCTTCCTTCCCTGTACTACCACATGTTTTCCCGCGAGGAATATGGCTTAGTAAGTTGTAAACCGCTTACCTGGTACACACCAAAAAGGAGAGGCCGTGATGATGGTTCCATGGCCCTGGATTAAAGCCAGTCATCCGGTCAGGGGGCATGGGTGTTTCTGGTTGGGACCGAGAGGGGGGCACCCCTTAGAGAACGCGTATATAAATTTGATCCCATGCTATTCGAGATTGTGATCTCCCCGTCTCAAAAGTTTTTCTTGGACGATGTCTAGGGTGATTCCTAGCATCGAGAGGTAGGATGGGTGTGTACTGGTTAGCTGTGTTTTCTTCCGAAATACCGTAAACGGAACTAGTCCTTCGTGACTATGGAAATCCGTTGGCTGTGGGAAAAATTTTGTACAAACTCTGCAGAGTCATACATTCCTTGAATCATCTATTCCATGTCCAAGTTCAGTATTATCTTATCCTGACAAGTGCCAGTTTTGATGACAGACTCCGGTGAATCACATGAGTGCTAAGCCCGGTTAAATGATTATTCCTGTGGATGGGCTAACCTGTTTATTTTCATGGATTGAATGTTTATTATGAGTATTATTTACTTGTGAATAAAAGCCCTTTCTGTGATGTCGCTCAGACGTCCGACTGTGGTATTGTTATTGTTTACTTTCAGTAAAAGCCCTTTCTGTGACGTCGCTCAGACGTCCGACTGTGGCATTGTTATATTTTATTTTCAATGAAAGCCCTTTCTGCGATGTCGCTCAGACGTCCGACTGCGGCATTTCTTTTAAAAGCCCTTTATGTGGCGTCGCTCAGATGCCCGACTGTGGCATTTCTTTTAAAAGCCCTTTATGTGGCGTCGCCCAGACGCCCGACTGTGGCATTTCTTTTAAAGCCCTTTATGTGGCGTCGCCCAGACGCCCGACTGTGGCATTTCTTTTAAAGCCCTTTATGTGGTGTCGCCTAGACGCCCGACTGCGGCGTGCTTTATTCATTTATCTTCCTATCGAGGTGTCGCTTCAGACACCCGATTGGGTTTACAGTTATTATGTTGGGTTTTCGAGCGGACTACCGCCGACCCCCTTTTACCTGTCTTGTTTTTACGAATTAATGTGCCACTGTTAAAATTAATCATGACGCATCCATGCATGCATTTGTTATATCTTACGTCCGAACTGTCTTGCGAGTACTTTCAAAGTACTCACCTGGCTTGTTGATTTGGCCAGATGCTGACGAAGGCGATCTCATGGATGAAGAATTTGATAGCGAGTCCGACGCCTAGAGGAATCCCAGTCAGTCTCGTGCGACCCTGGATTTGGTCACTGTATTATATCCGCTTCCGCTACCAAATAAATTCATCGAGCCTCACCTCGATGCTCGATGAGATGCCAGTTTTAGAGTCATGTATCACACTCCCCGCTGTGTTTTTCCACCACCACCCTATCCTCGAGTCAGTAGTATGCCTCCACACCACTGTGTCATGTCCGCCATTATGTATAATTATTGGCGTGCTTGTAATAATTTGGTTGAGCAACCGTAGCTCGACCCTGTAATATATTTTATGCTACTGGCTTATTGTATCAAGAATTTGTCTACCGGTAAGAAGGATTTTTTTCTCATACTGGACTCAAAAGATTGGTTTCTCAATAAATATTTTTATTGGAAAACCGGTCCTGACAAATTTCCGCGACCAATTAAGCATATACTAGCAAATATTGCGGAGTAACGTAAAACAGGAAAATGTATGCCAGTAATTCTTGCATCAGAAACTTTCCTCGTTTCCCCTACAGCAATTGTGTCAATAAACCCTTCCACATCGTCACGATGTGGTTCCTCTACGCTGCCCTCGAAAGGGATCAAACAAACCCGACAAAAATCATGAAGTGACATCTCCTTATGCTCGTCATATAAATAAAATTCGACCGTAGGTGGTGAGCTCCTAGCATGGAAATGAAAGTTTTACACAAAGATATTGGTGAGTAAGAGATATTGTTCGCGTTGGTCGTGGAGGAAGGCGGTGAGGCCTGCATTCTCAGCCAATTCATAGAAATCATCATAAATCCCGACTGCTCTCAAGAAATCATCACAAGGCCATTCACACGGCCGGACCTCCGCGGTGCGAGGGAGATTATACTTGGGCTTCTTGTTCTCTTCACTTTGTTTATCCTTCGAGCTTCGGCTCGATGAGCCCCTCAAAAATCTCTTCATCTTTTTCTGAAAGTTTTAGTAACTTTGAAATAAAAGTGAACCAAACTCAACAAAATTGATAGCAACTACTCCTACAAGTGCCTAGAGACAATATCAGGCATCAAAACTACTTTTGACCACATAAATTTGACATGCAAGCTCAAGAACAGGGTCACCTAAGAAGCAAAAAATATGCAATGAGTAAAGCACTAGAAAAAAAACTAATTGGACCATTGGAGGAGTCACATACCAAAGAACAATCCCCCAAAGCAGTTTTGTGAATGGAGCTTTGAGCAAGGAGATCGAAAATGGCAGCAAGATGAGCTTGGACTCGGGTTTGAGCTGGTTAGTGATGTTTTTGGGAGGAAAAAGGAGTGTGTGGTGGCTGGAATAAGTGGAGGGGAGCCACCATGGGCCCACTAGGCAGGGGGCGCGCCCTAAACCCTCGTGGCCAGGTGCTTGCTCCCCCTGCTGTGTTCTCAGTGCCAGATATTCTCAAATATTCTAGAAAAAATCATATTTAAATTTCAGGGCATTGGGAGAACATTTATTTCCGGGGTATTTTTATATTGCATGGATAATTCAGAAAACAGATAGAAATTACTATTTTTGCTTTATTTAGTATAAATAACAGAAAGTAAAAAGAGGGTACAGAGAGTTGTGTTTTCTAAATTTATCCATCTCATGCTCATCAAAAGGAATCCACTAACAAGGTTGATCAGGTCTTGTTAACAAACTCATTCCGAGTAACATTGAACTGGAGAATTTTCGAATAACACTAGGTTACCTCAACGGGGATATGCACATCCCCAACAATAAGAATATCATATTTCTTCTTGACAGTAGGAAGAGGAAATTCAAAACCTCCAATAGTAATTGTTGAAATTTTTCCAATAGAATTGATACTGTGGACTTGAGGTTGTTTCCTCGGAAAGTGTACCATATGCTCATTACCATTAACATGAAAAGTGACATTGCCTTTGGTGCAATCAATAACAGCCCCTGCAGTATTCAAAAAGGGTCTTCCAAGAATAATAGACATACTATCGTCCTCGGGAATATCAAGTATAACAAACTTCGTTAAAATAGTAACTTTTGCAACCACAATAGGCACATCCTCACAAATACCGACATGTATAGCAGTTGATTTGTCATCCATTTGCAAAGATATTTCAGTAGGCGTCAACTTATTCAAATGAAGTCTACGATATAAAGAGAGAGGCATAACACTAACACCGGCTCCAAGATCACATAAAGCAGTTTTAACATAGTTTCTTTTAATGGAGCATGGTATAGTTGGTACTCCGAGATCTCCTAGTTTCTTAGGTATACCACCCTTAAAAGTGTAATTAGCAAGCATGGTGGAAATTTCAGCTTCCGATATCTTTCTTTTATTTGTAACAATTTCTTTCATATACTTAGCATAAGGATTCATTTTGAGCATATCAGTTAATCACATACACAAAAAGATAGGTCTAATCATTTCAGCAAAGCGCTCAAAATCCTCATCATCCTTTCTCTTGGATGGTTTAGCAGGAAAAGGCATGGGTTTCTGAACCCATGGTTCTCTTTCCTTACCGTGCTTCCTAGCAAAAGTCTCTCTTATCATAAGTTGATTCTTTGATTGTGGGTTATCAAGATCAACAGCAGGTTCAATCTCTACATCATTATCATTACTAGGTTGAGCATCAATATGAACATCATTATTAACATTATCACTAGGTTCATGCTCATTACCAGATTGTGTTTCAGCATCAGAAATAGAGATATCATTGGGATTCTCAGGTGTGTCAATAACAAGTTCACTAGAAGCATGCAAAGTCCTATCATTTTTCTTTTTCTTCCACTTAGAAGGACTAGGTGCATCAATATCATTTCTCTGAGAATCTTGCTCAATTCTCTTAGGATGGCCCTCGGGATACAAAGGTTCCTGAGTCATTTTACCACCTCTAGTCATAACTCTAACAGCATTATCATTTTTCTTACTATTTAATTCATTAAGAAAATCATTCTAAGCTTTAAGTACTTGTTCTACTTGAGTGGTAACCATAGAAGCATGTTTACTAATAAGTTTTAGTTCACCTTTAACATTAGCCATACAATCACTCATGTGTTCAACCATATAAGCACTATGTTTCAATTGTCTACCAACATAAGCATTAAAATCTTCTTGCTTAACCATAAAGTTGTCAAACTCATCTAAGCATTGGCTAGCAAACTTAGTAGGAGGGATTTCAGCTTTATCATATCTATAGAGAGAATTTACCTTTACTACCTGTGTTGGGTTATTAAGACCATGTATTTCTTCAATAGGTGATGGATTAAAACCATGTATTTCTTCAACAAGCGGTGAATTAAGACCATGTATTTCTTCAACGGGAGGTAAATTCTTAACATCTTCAGCTTTTATACCTTTTTCCTTCATAGATTTCTTCGCCTCTTGCATATCTTCAGGACTGAGAAATAGAACACCCCTTTTCTTCGGAGTTGGCTTAGGAGTTGGCTCAGGAAGTGTCCAATTATTTTCATTGGTCGACATATTATTCAATAAAATTTCAGCTTCACCTGGTGTTATTTCCCTGAAAACACAACCAGCACAACTATCCAGGTGGTCTCTGGAAGCATCGGTTAGTCCATTATAAAAGATATCAAGTATTTTATTTTTCTTAAGAGGATGATCAGGCAAAGCATTAAGTAACTTGAGAAGCCTCCCCCAAGCTTGTGGGAGACTCTCTTCTTTAGTTTGCACAAAGTTGTATATTTCCTTTAAAGCAGCTTGTTTCTTATGAGCGGGGAAATATTTAGCAGAGAAGTAATAAATCATATCCAGGGGACTATGCACACAACCAGGATCAAGAGAATTAAACCATATCTTAGCATCACCCTTTAATGAGAACGGAAATATCTTAAGGATATAATAGTAGCGAGTTTTCTCATCATTAGTGAACAGGGTGGCTATATCATTTAATTTAGTAAGATGTGCCACAACAGTTTCAGATTCATAGCCATAGAAAGGATCAGATTCAACCAAAGTAATTATATCAGGGTCGACAGAGAATTCATAATCCTTATCAGTAACAAAGATAGGTGAAGTAGCATAAGCAGGATCATATTTCATTCTAGCATTCAGAGTTTTTTGTTTCAGCTTAGCTAATAATTTCTTAAGATCACTCCTATCATTGCAAGAAAGAAAATGTCTAGCAGTTTCTTCATCCATAACATTCAAGTGCAGAACTAGATGGCAGTTCCTTACCTCCCCTCGTAGTTCAGAGATAAAATTTTCTTTTCACATCTTTCAAGTTCTTCATAGTGACCAGCAAATATAAATCCCAAGTGACTCAAAGAATAGAGCTATGCTCCCCGGCAACGGCGCCTGAAAATAGTCTTGATAACCCACAAGTATAGGGGATCGCAACAGCTTTCGAGGGTAGAGTATTCAACCCAAATTTATTGATTCGACACAAGGGGAGCCAAAGAATATTCTCAAGTATTAGCAGCTGAGTTGTCAATTCGACCACACCTGGAAACTTAATATCTACAGCAAGGTATTTAGTAGCAAAGTAATATGACAGTAGTGGTACCGATGGCAAAAGTAATTTTTTTTGTGTTTTGTAGTGATTGTAACAATAGCAACGGAAAAGTAAATAAGCGAAGAACAATATATGGAAAGCTCGTAGGCATTGGATCAGTGATGGAGAATTATGCCGGATGCGATCGATCATGTAACAGTCATAACCTAGGGTGACACAGAACTAGCTCCAGTTCATCACTGTAATGTTGGCATGTATTCCGAATATAGTCATACGTGCTTATGGAAAGAACTTGCATGACATCTTTTTTCCTACCCTCCCGTGGCAGCGGAGTCCTAGCGAAACTAAGGGATATTCAGGCGTCCTTTTAATAGAGTACTGGACCAAAGCATTAACACATAGTGAATACATGAACTCCTCAAACTACGGTCATCACCGGGAGTGGTCCCGATTATTGTCACTTCGGGGTTGCCAGATCATAACACATAGTAGGTGACTATAGACTTGCAAGATAGGATCAAGAACTCTCATATTGATGAAAACATAATAGGTTCAGATCTGAAATAATGGCACTCGGGCCCTAGTGACAAGCATTAAGCATAGCAAACTCATAGCAACATCAATCTCAGAACATAGTGGATACCAGGGATCAAACCCTAACAAAACTAACTCGATTACATGATAAATCTCATCCAACCCATCACCGTCCAGCAAGCCTACGATGGAATTACTCACGCACGGCGGAGAGCATCATGAAATTGGTGATGGAGGAAGGTTGATGATGACGATGGCGACGAATTCCCCTCTCCGGAGCCCCGAACGGAATCCAGATCAGCCCTCCCGAGAGAGTTTAGGGCTTGGCAGTGGCTCCGTATCATAAAACGCGATGAATCTTTCTCCCTGATTTTTTTTCTCCCTGAACACGAATATATGGAGTTGGAGTTGAGGTCGGTGGAGCTCTAGGGGGCCCACGAGGCAGGGGGCGTGCCCAGGGGGGTAGGGCGCACCCCCACCCTCGTGGATAGGGTGTGGGCCCCCTGGCGTGGATCTTTCTTCCAGTATTTTTTATATATTCCAAAATAATTCTCTGTTGATTTTCAGGTCATTCCGAGAACTTTTATTTCTTCACAAAAATAACACCATGGCAATTCTGCTGAAAACAGCGTCAGTCCGGGTTAGTTCCATTCAAATCATGCAAGTTAGAGTCCAAAACAAGGGCAAAAGTGTTTGGAAAAGTAGATACGGCGGAGATGTATCAATGATCATGATTCCAGGGTTGAGACATTGACCTTTGAGGTGGTTAAGATCAAGAGCTCTTATCACGCTTTGTTTGGGCGGCCGGCTTATTCTAAGTTCATGGCGAGGCCTTATTATGTTTATCCACAGCTTAAGATGCCAGGGTATAAGGGTATCATCACAGTGCATGGGAACCGGAAGATAGCTTTGGAATGTGAAGAGGGTGATGCTGCTTATGCTGAGTCCATTTGTGCAATGGGAGAATTGAAGTTTTACAAATTTAATGTTGATCGGCAGATATGACACTTTTGAAGAAGCCAACCACAGAGCATGACCCTCTGTTGAATTTTAAGTCGGCAGATGACACTAAATTGTCCCTAGCGATTCATCCAAGCAGTTCAGTATTAGTGCTAATTTGGATCCGAAATAGGAAAGAGCGCTCATTGAGTTCATCCTTGAGAACCGGGACATCTTTGCATGGAAGCCTTCAGACATGCTAGGTGTACCGAGGGAACTCGTTGAGCACACTCTCAATATTGATCCGAAGTTTAAACTAGTCAAGCAATTCCTTCGTCGCTTTAATGAGGATAGGCGTAAGGCCATTGGTGAAGAAGTGGCCCGGCTCTTGGCAGCTGGGTTCATTGTTGAAGTTTTTCATCTTAAATGGTTAGCTAACCCGGTGCTGGTACTTAAGAAAAATGGTACTTGGCACATGTGTGTGGATTACATAGACCTTAATATGGCATATCCAGCTGATCCTTTTGCTCTCCCTCGTATTGATCAGATTATTGATGCTACGGTGGGTTGTGAGCATTTAAGTTTTCTGGATGCTTATTTTGGGTATCATCAGATCAAGATGGCAGTTAAAGACCAAGAGAAGACAACCTTCATCACTCCTTTTGGAGCCTTTTGCTATGTGTCTATGCCCTTTGGGCTCAAGAGTGCCCAAACGACTTACTAGCGGTGTGTTCAAAATTGCCTTCACAGTCAGATTGGACGCAATGTTCATGCTTATGTGGATGATATTGTTGTGAAATCAAGGAAGAAGGAAACCTTGATAGATGATTTGAAAGAGACCTTTGACAATCTCCAGGTTTACAAGATGATGCTTAACTCGACCAAGTGTGTTTTTGGTGTACCAGCAGGAAAGCTCTTGGGTTTTTTGGTTTCTGAACAAGGCATTGAAGCTAACCCAGAGAAATCAAGGCTATTACTTCTTTGGCTAAACCGGGGTGCATTAATGATGTTCTGCGTTTGGCGGGTCGTATTGCGGCCTTAAGCCGGTTCATAAGCCGGTTCGGAGAAAAAGCTATCCCTCTGTACCAGATGATGAAGAAAACAGATCACTTTGTGTGGAGTGATGTTGTTGATCAGGCATTTGAAGCCCTGAAGAAACAGTTAGCTGAGCCGCCGATCCTTGCCGCTCCTATTGATAAGGAGCTCTTGTTGTTATATGTGGCTGCCAATAGCCGAGTTGTTAGTGTGGCGATTTGTGGTGGAACAGAAGGAAGCAGGCAAGGAACATCCGGTTCAGTGGCCGGTTTATTATATCGGTGAGGTGCTCATTGAATCCAAGCAGAGGTATGCACATTGGCAGAAGCTGGTATATGGGGTGTTCATAGCTAGTCGAAAGCTCAAGCAATATTTCCTTGGTCATCCCATCACTATGGTTAGTTCTGCTCCCTTAGGGGATATTATTCAAAACAGAGAGGTCACAGGTCGGGTAGCCAAGTGGGCCATTGAGCTTGGACCCTATGGTTTGAAATATACGCCTCGCAAAGCCATCAAATCTCAAGCACTTGTGGATTTCATCAATTATTGGACAGAGTTGCAGATGCCTGAGGAGAAGCCGGATAGCACATATTGAACTATTCACTTTGATGGATCCAGGCAGTTGGAAGGCTCGGGGGCTGGAGTTGTTTTGACTTCCCCACGAGGTGATAAATTTTGTTATGTTTTAAGATTGATGTTCCCTTGTACTAATAATGCAGCTGAGTATAAAGCCATACTCCATGGTCTTCGGATGGCTAAAGAGATGAATCTAAGCCGGGTGAGGTGTTTTGGTGACTCAGATTTGGTGGCTTAGTAAGTTTCTGGCACTTGGGATTCTAAAGACCCACTCATGGAGGCTTACCGCCTCGAGGTTTATGCTATTGCTAGTCATTTCAAATGTTATCAAGTGGAACATGTTGATCGCAGGAAAAATGAGGCGGCTGATGCTTTGAGCCGGTTAGGGTCCCAGCGTAAGCCGGTGCCACCTAACGTTTTCCTTGATATTCTGCATAACCCTTCAGTCAAATTGCCTACAGAGGAAGATCTTGCTATTCCTGACCCGGAGGCACAATTGGTGATGGCTCTTCATGCTATTCCTGATAGGACAGTTCCATATTTGTCTTATACGACCCGGGGCGAGTTACCCGAAGATGAAACTTTGGCCAGGTAGATAACTCGGCGGTCTAAGTCAATGACTATTGTCAATGGAGAACCGCGTCGCTGCAGTGTCACAGGGGTGTTTCAACGTTGTGTTTCTCCTGAGGAAGGTCGTGAGATTCTGCGAGAGATTCATGAAGGAGATTGTGGACATCATGCCGGCTGTAAGTCCCTCGTAGCCAAGGCTTTCCATCATGGATTTCATTGTCTGATAGCTCATGATGATGCAGAGGATTTGGTCAATAAATGTGATAGTTGTCAGAAATTCTCATGATGGGCTCATGTGCAAGCTCAAGAATTCAGGATGATTCCAATTACTTGGCCGTTTGTAGTCTGGGGGCTAGATATGGTTGGAACTTTCGAAAGGTCCAAAGACAAAAAGATTCGCCTTTTGGTGGTGGTTGACAAATTCACAAAGTGGGTTGAGGCAGATGAGGGAGTCCTGGATTAAGGGATCCTCGGGCGTCCGGCCTGTTATCCATGGGCCGGACTGATGGGCTGTGAAGACATGAAGGTCAAAGACTGTACTTGTGTCCGGATTGGACTCTCCTTGGTGTGGAAGGCAAGGTTGACAATTGACTATGAAGATTCCTTCTTATGTAACCGACTCTATGTAACCCTAGATTCCCCTCCCGGTGTCTATATAAACCGGAGGGGTTAGTCCAGAAAGGATATATTCATGACCATAGTCACACAGGCTAGACTTCTAGGGATTAGCCATTACGATCTTGTGGTAGATCAACTCTTGTAACACTCATATTCATCGAGATCAATCAAGCAGGACGTAGGGTATTACCTCCATGAGAGGGACCGAACCTGGGTAAACATCGTGTCCCCCTTCTCCTTGTTACCACCGATCCTAGACGCACAGTTCGGGACCCCCTACCCGAGATCCGCCGGTTTTGACACTGACATTGGTGCTTTCATTGAGAGTTCCACCGTGCCGTCAACGAAAGGTTCGATGGCCCCTTCAATCGTCCATAGTGACGTTGTCCAAGGAGAAACCTTCCTCCCCGGACAGATTTTCGTGTTCGGCGGCTTCGTACTGCAGGCCAACTCGCTTGGCCATCTGGAGCAGATCGATAGCTACGCCCTTGGCCACCAGGTCAAATTCGGAAGCTTGAACTACGTCACGGATATCCGTGGAGACCTGATCTTCAATGGATTTGAGACCGCAATGATCGCTCCCCCTCGCCCTGATGAACATGACTTAAATCTGTCATCGGATCACATCCAGGAGATGGTCCCTGTTGCTGCAATGGCCTTAGAACCGGAGCAGATCATGCCATCCGGGGCCACCGAGTCCGCGGTGTTGGAGCCACACACTGACTCGGCACCCCGCAATATTTGCGGCAATGGAACTCCAGACTCGTCTCCGGCTATAAGTCCCGGACCGGGTACGCCTGCGGACACCAAGCTGGATCGGTTATCGATTTTCGAATTTAGCGCCGCAGACATCTTCCAGCACTCACCTTTGGGTGATGTACTAAACTCTTTAAAGAACTTGTCCTTGGAGAAGGACTCACATCCGAACTATGTTCGCTTCGACCCAGAGGCCGATGATGGAAAATTTTGCTTCCCACCTGCCACCCACTTCATAGCCACTATAGAGGACTTAACCGACTTGTCCGCTTCTGGCTCCGAAGACACTGACGGCTTAGACGACAATGCCGATAAGGAGCAAGGCCAAGACCCTCCATTCATCAGGCGTGGGATGGCCACCCCTTCATATGACGTGTACATGATCGATACACTTAAAAAGCCTCGCGACAAGTACAAGGGAGATCCAGTTAAAACTCCTGAGACACAGTCTAAGTTCCGGCGCCCCAAACACCGCCCCAAGTCGCGCCGCAGCAACGATGGCGCTGGAGAAAATAGTACTCCGGACGGCACTGAAAGCAACAAAGACCCTGTGGGAGCAATATCCGAGCAGGAGGAACAGGAAAACGGGCAAGCCAGCCCCGATGAACAGGCCCCACCCAGCGACGGTTCGAAGGACGACAACTACCTTCCGCTCTCCGAAGATGAGGTAAGCCTCGGCAACGAAGACTTCATCGTACCCGAAGAGCCCCTCGAGCAGGAGCGCTTCAAGCGCAGGCTAATAGCTATGGCAAGGAGCCTAAAAAAGAAGCAGTAGCAGCTTCAAGCTGACCAAGACCTGCTCAATGACAGATGGACCGAAGTCCTGGTCGCCGAAGAATGAGGCCTTAGTGGCCTAGCCAAAAGCTACCCAAAGCACAGATCGCTATACCAGTTCGATGACGGGGAATTGGAGCCCATACCATCATCACACAATGCGGCAGGTCGCCAACAACTCTGTCCAGATAAAGAGGCAACGCAAGCCGAACACCATACCTGCCCACCTCGTCGTAAAGGCAAGAACAACGCAGGTCACGATTACCAAGACAACCTACAGAGGGACTTGGACAATAGAGCAGGAAACGCAAGACCGATCTATGGATTGCAAAAGCATGCTTTGACACGCGACGATGGCTACCTATTCGAATGTGTCAAACCTCGCCACGCCCGATCCGAAAACTACAAAGCGACTCTTTCGGAGTTATGTTGCAGTGTGGCCCAACATAGAGGCGCCGCACACCCGCTTTGCTTCACTGATGAAGTAATGGATCATGAATTCCCCGAAGGATTCAAACCTATCAATATTGAATCATACGACGGGACAACCGATCCTGCAGTATGGATAGAAGATTTCATCCTCCACATCCACATGGCCCGTGGGGACGACCTCCACGCCATTAAATACCTCCCACTAAAACTAAAAGGGCCAGCTCGATACTGGTTAAACAGCCTGCCTGAAAACTCCATAGGCAGCTGGGAGGACTTGGAAGAGGCCTTCCTCGATAACTTCCGAGGAACACATGTCCGGCCACCGGATGCCGATGACCTAAGTCACATTGTCCAACAACCCGGAGAATCAGCTAGGGAGCTCTGGACTCGGTTCTTAGTTAAAAAGAACCAAATCATCGAATCTCCGGACGCGGAAGCCCTTGTGGCTTTCAGACACAACGTCCGGGACGAATGGCTTGCACGCCACCTCGGCCAAGAAGGACCTAAATCCATGACAGCCCTCACTGCTCCGATGACCCGCTTTTGCGTAGGAGAAGACAGCTGGCTCGCTCGTAGAAGCAATAACGCCAGCAACCAACGCACCTCCGAAATCCGAGACGGCAACGGCAAGCCACTAGGAAGTAAAAAACAACGGTCGCAATGACAATGAAAGATCAGGCAACACAGCGGTCAACGCCGGATTCAGCAATCCCAAGCCCGGTCAGCGGAAGAAGCCATTCAAGGCGAATCAAGATGAACCATCCAACCTGGACAGGATATTGGACCGACCCTGCCAGATTCATGGCCACCTCGATAAACCAGCTAATCATACCAACAGAAACTGTTGGGTCTTTAAATAGGCCGGCAAGCTCAACACCGAACATAGGGGGAGGAGGCCGCCAAGCAACAAGGATGACGGAAAGGTTCACCAACGAAACACCGGGGGTCAGAAGCAGTCTCCACCCCGAGGATCAACTACTCCTAGAACGGAAATAGCAACCCGGCTTCCGCCGCCCACTCCGCACACCTACAAAGTTTGTACCGCGCATACATCATTACACACTCAAGATACCATGGGCATTGGTGGAAGCACAATACGAACAAGCCTGCAAGCACTCTAGTAACCCTTTATTATTATTATTATTTATTTTCCTTTTATTTCTTCCTTCGCTATCCTTAAAAAAAACAGGTGACGAACAGGATAAACATCGGAAATTGGCTCTATCGGAGTCTGGATCCGTACACTCACCTAAAGGGATATTTCCATCAAGGATTCCCCCCACCGAGGACTGGCGGCGCAGACGTGCGACAGGAGGTCCAAAATAACTTTTTGTAGACCGCACTCTCTATTTCTCGAGCCTGTACTATGCATGTTCCTCCGCCTCCAACCCCGAGCATGTCAAATAGCCAGAAGGATGGCTTTTATATATATATCATAAGTAATCATTGGCATTTCACTTAGTTCCCATTAAACAATATCCGAACTAATCATCTGCATTGTTTCCCCAACAAATATGGCTCCTACGGTTATTTCACAGAAATACCTTGGCATAACCTGCCAGGGGCTTGGTGTGGGAACAAATGAGTTGCCGGTAAAAGTCCGAACAGCTCTATAGCATACTTCGGCGTCGCAAGTTTGGCCTTATATGTGTCAGCTCCGAATCATTGTCTTGGGTCAATAGTTGGGTTGCCCGGCTCATGTTCTTGCTACCCTACGTTCCGCTCTATCGGCTAGGGTAGTAAAGGGAGAACTACTGCGATTGTGCCCTGGTCTAAACCGGACGAGCACCTTAGTAGAGAAAGACAAAAACTGACTGACATGATGCGGTGTGAGCTGGTCAACCACTTGACGACTTCTTGGAATCTTTAGCAATTCTCCATGTCAAGCGAGGGATATTTTTCAGACCAAATATGTAAGGCACCATACGCTGCATACATACCAGGGGCTATGTCGTAGCCCCACAATAAAACTCCTATGGCTAAGTGAAAGCGTCAACGCCCTATAGTCCGATTGCCTGGTTTGCCGCATTATCACCTCCTTCATGGACCAAGACGTTGGATAAAGAGTGCTTAAATGCCTTTCTGAACATCCCCGTACTTCCTACGAGGGGACTGAAGCCGACGACTGGAAAACTTTTAAATTGTATCAAAACGGCCGCACAGGAGGAATTCAAGCTTTCAAGCAAAACATAAATAGATTAACTATAAAAATTTCTTTTACAAATTTTCATACACCTCACTCGAACATTATGTCTTTCGAGCACTGACCCTCTACAAAGCGGGTGGCCTCTAGGACGTCTTCAAAATAATGCTCCGGCTCCGGGCGGTCCTTGCCTTTGGGTGGACTCTTCGTTGCAACATCGATGGCCTTCATCTTCCCCTAGAATGTTTTGACTCGGGCAAAAGCCATCCGCGCACCCTCAATGCACGATGATCGCTTCACAGCATCGATATGCGGCACCGCATCAACAAGCCTCTGTACCAAACCGAAATAGCTATTCGGAACAGTCTCGGCTGGCCCCAACCGGATTACGACATTCTTCATGGCAGTGCCGGATAT
The DNA here is from genome assembly GCF_003073215.2 of Triticum urartu. NCBI lineage: Eukaryota > Viridiplantae > Streptophyta > Magnoliopsida > Poales > Poaceae > Triticum > Triticum urartu. The sequence continues at coordinate 350,595,414 of NC_053027.1, read as the reverse complement.
CCTATGAAGTTCGGCCCATTGGGACATCTGTTCATTGAGCAACAGAGGGCGCTTTGATGCGCCAAACTGTGACCAAAAAAGCTTCTCCGTTGCATATCCATCTTGTGCTTGGGAATACTGCACCGCATTGGCAGAACTCTTCGGCAAGTCCAAGAAATCATTCGGAGAACTCCATACTTGGTTAAGCTGGGCATAGTTCGGGTCACCGAACTTAGTTTGCAGCAGAAAGGGCTTTCCAGCCGCAATCTCCCTCGTCTGTCGAACCTCCTCATGGGCTGCTCTGGATTCCGACCGCGCTGCTCTAGCCTCTTATAAGGCCCTATCCAGATCAGCCGTTAAGGCTTTACTCTCCTCCGGAAATTCACACCGGCCGGTACCATTCTCCAGTTCAAGCGTCATAGTGGATATCTTCTCCTCATCTTGGCGCCGTGTAGCTTGTTCAGCTTTTAATTCAGTCGATGCCTTTTCGGCAGCAGCATTACTATGACGGGCCTGCTCCTTGGCCCGGGCCAGCTCCGCTCGAAGAACTTCAACGGCGGCAGCACCATCTACAGCCATGCATATTCTAGCATCTAAATCTCAGCATCATGCTTATACCACAAAAATGTATGAGGATTTCCCCAAATACATACCTTGCGACTCGTCAAGACACATATTGATTAAAGCAAGATCATCCCCTGCCACATCAAGCTTCCGCTGCAAATCGGCAATTTCCATAGTCCGGGAAGCGGCCAAGGCGGAAGCAGCCTATGTTCAAAGTTGATCAAGTTAGTCCTCAAAACAATCCTTTTTTATCCTCCGTTTCGCTTCCTAGCGGAAGCCAACCCGAGTATCAGGGGCTACTACCTATACACATGTGCATCTTTGCAAATGAAACATAGCTGAAAACATTATGTCACAAACCTCGAAGCCCTTCAGTAGGCTCATGAAGGCTTCATTTAATCCGCTCTTCGTGGACGAAATATTTTCAATCACTGTACCCATCAAGGTACGTTGTTCCCCCGAGACAGATGCTTTCCGCAACATGTCCCGCAACATATCCTGAGTCCCCGGGTCTCCGAAAGCTGCTCCAAAAGCACAATCATCCTTTGAAGGAATCTTCTCACCCGTCTCCAAAATCACTATCGGCTGTGCACCAGACAGTCTGGGGCCTTTGTTATCACCAGCCCCGGAATCCCGGATGGTCGGAGGTCCACCTTTGGGTACTGCCTCTTTTGTCCCCTGGTCCAAAGGGACCCTCCGCGATGACACTCCAGAGTCGTCCACCTTATTGGGCGAGGAGGTCGGAGGAGGCGTCTCGCTCTCCATCATCTCTGGGAGGAGACTCCCCGAAGAAGAGGATCGCCTGGAAAAATTCTGTGCCGACCTGTAAAAATGCATAAATACGTTAAACGTATCTTCGGTAACAATAATGGAGTGGGACGCTATCAAAGTACTCCGGCTTCTCTTACGGTTTGGCCGAGGGCTTGTCCCCTAGTTGGAGCTGCTCAACGGCATCGCTTTCCAAATCCAAGCCGATTGACGGTGGCATCTTGTCCTTCTTGGAAGACTGCCCCTCCCAATCTTCGGAGGCGGCCCTTTTCCTCCTGTTTGGAGAAGGGATATTGGGTCATTTTCAGCCTCCGTCTTCGGGCGAGGAAAGGTTGATTTCCCCGGACTCAGTGTCCGACTTACCACCGGAACCAAGGTCATCTTGGGTTTTCTCGCCCTCCCTTGCTGGTGCCTGGTATGGCACCGAGGCCAGCATCCTTTTTAACACAGGAGTAGCTGATTCTTCGAGAAGGGGAGCCAGACACCTAATCCGTTCCACCTTCTTTATCCAGCCCCAAAAAAGGATGATACTGTTGGTATCTTGCCACTGGGTATCGGACTATAAGGTATTCGGTAAACGGGTACTTACCGGGGTATCCGGATGGTTACAGTCTAGGCCGACATCTTCGGTGGTGTCCGGCCATTGCCTTCGTTTCTCGAAGAATAATATCCACATTCCTTCGTGCGTTGTGCCAAAGAAGTGCTGAAGAGTCCGCGACCCTTCTGGATTGAACTCCCACAGGCGGAGAGGCTGTCACTGGCACGGCAGGGTCCGACGAACTAGCCTTACTTGAACGACGTTGGCTATGTCGATGTCCCTCTCAATGAGGCTTCGGATGTGACTTTGCAGAGCTCGCACATCATTCGTTGATCCCCAACTGCCCCTTGTTAATCCATGATGCAAGATGAATTGGGGGGCTGCATCGGAATGCGGGCGTAGTTGCCCACTTGGAGTCATGGGGCTCGATGATATAGAACCACCCCTGCTGTCACAGATCAGAAGATTTGGCAAAGGGTCCTTTCAGCCAAACGGCGCTTGCAAGCTTGCTCACTGTAGCGCCGCTGCACTCGGCCTGCTCCCCCCTACCACTTGCGGCTTCATATCAAAGGTCTTGAGCCACAAGCCGAAGTGTGGAGGAGTTTGGAGGAAGGTTTCACACATGACGATAAACGCCGAGATGAGAAGAATAGAGTCTGGGGCCAAATCATGAAAGTCTAGCCTGCAATAGAACAAGAGCCCTCGAACGAACATGACCCTCTTGCCGGATTTGGGGGTGGGAATAACCTGCCCCTCAGCGGGAAGCCGATGATAGATTTCAGCGGTCAGGTACCTCGCCGCCCGAAGCTTTGCAATATCTTCCTCCGCGGCAGAAGAAGCTACCCACCGGCCTTGACGGCTGGATCCGGACATGATTGGGGCTGGAGGCGACCGAAACCTGGGTGTTGGAACTCGGGGTTGAGAAAGAGGCAAGCGTGGAAGAAAAAGACGGGTCTGTACCCCTATATAAAGGCTGCGAATATCAAATGTCTCCTCTTGGGCCTCAAAAACCTGCTTGTTTCCAAGGAGTTGTACCCAAGCGACGGTTGGGTTACCCACGTCCGGGTTGACAGGAATCCCTTAAAAAGGGAGGCACGATCTCCGCTTGGATAAGACGTGCCAATAAGACAACGTCTTGGGACGTGGGGCAACGGGCCGGCTAAAACGGTTCGCAGGTGGTGGCTGGGCAAGCATAGTGTCATATTACCAAAACGTGGTCGGTGAGTCGAACTCGTGAAATATTATGTCCTCTGCGGTTGCGCATACAAGTCCAGATACAATCATTACATCGGAAGATCAACTAGAAGTTCGGAAGGGGGAACCCGCCTTGCAATGTCGAAGACAATCTGCGCGCCGGACTCCTCGTCATTGAAGCCAGGTTCAGGGGCTACTGAGGGAGTCCTGGATTAAGGGGTCCTCGGGCGTCCGGCCTATTATCTATGGGCCGGACTGATGGGCTGTGAAGACATGAAGGCCGAAGACTGTACCCGTGTCCGGATTGGACTCTCCTTGGCGTGGAAGGCAAGGTTGACAACTGACTATGAAGATTCCTTCTTGTGTAACCGACTCTATGTAACCCTAGATTCCCCTCCCGGTGTCTATGTAAATCAGAGGGGTTAGTCCGGAAAGGATATATTCATGACCATAGTCATACAGGCTAGACTTCTAGGGTTTAGCCATTACGATCTCGTGGTAGATCAACTCTTGTAACACTCATATTCATCAAGATCAATCAAGCAGGACGTAAGGTATTACCTCCATAGAGAGGGCCCGAACCTGGGTAAACATCGTGTCCCTCGTATCCTGTTACCACCGATCCTAGACGCACAGTTCAGGACCCCCTACCCGAGATCCGCTGGTTTTGACACCGACAGCGGAGCCGGTCAGTAAGTGCGACGCCGCAACAGTGGTTCAATTCATCAAAAAAGTGATTTTCCATTTTGGCTTTCCTCACAGCATTATAACTGATAATGGCACTAATCTGTCCAAGGGTGCTATGAAATAATTTTGTCAATGAGAGCATATTCGTCTTGATGTATCATCAGTGGCTCACCCCAGTCCAATCTAGAGAGGTAAATCGACTCATATATGTGTTGAGAAGAAGATACCTATAGCTATGTCTTGATTGAGATTGGTCAACATCTATACATAAGTGAAGGACGAGAAATAGGTTGGGACACACACAGATAGAGAGAGAGAGAGAGAGAAAGAAAGAGAGTGCTGGAGGGGTGGTCGAGTTGCTTCTCGAAGATGGTGGGAGAGGCCTACTAGACAAACTGAGGGTACAACTGCAATATCTAGAAAAGAGGGGGATGTGTTTATGTGTGTGTGTGTGTGATAGAATATTGTCGACATTCTAGGAAATAGGGTACCCAGACCTGCCTGCCTGTGGCCCATGTCGTGGCTCCATCGACGGCCTGGTATGGCCCATCTTCGGCATCGACAAGACAAGACCCTCACGAGGCGGACGATGGTAAGACCTCTAGAGGGAGCAGCCTCCCTAGGCTGGCTCCTGAGGAGCGGAGATTCCGATGCAGGTGCATACCTCATGAGGTTGAGGTGACACAAGCCATGACAACCAAGACCAGACGGGCGCCAGCGGGCGCAGAGCAGCAGGTTTCCTCTTTGGTGCTAAGAAGGCAAGCGCAGGCGCGGGGTCTCAAGGAATTAGCCAAAGTTTTCCCTTCCCGTGCAACGTGACCAAGACCGCCAGGACGGCGGGATGGATGTCATCACCGAGCCCACCACGGCATCACGAGCAGAGGCTTTCAGGCAAAGACCACCTTTCGTTGGGGTAACATGCACTACTTGTCTCCCTTCAAACTTGGCCACTGTGGGATCCCTTCCTGCCTTCGTTTTGGAGGAAGAGGACTGTGGCCACAATAAATATAGCTTAGCCACCACCGTAGGAGGGGACGGGGAACCCGAACCCTCACTAGCTCACACCCACACAAGAGCTGACCTCCAGAGGTTGTTCTTCCTCTGTACTAGTTCATCCTCATCCCCTCGCGAGGCTAGTCCACCCCAAAGCAGGAGTAGGGTCTTACACCGTAAGGTGACTCAAACCTGGGTAAACTGTTGGGTGTCTTCCCTTTTTCGTTCATCGAGCTAGGCCATGAGAGCTACGTGTTCGTTTGCTGGAGAAATTGAGTTCTTCGCACACGCCCCTGAGTTTGAACCTTTCTTCGGTATGCAGAGCCGTGAATCCGACATTTGGTGTGCCAGGTAGGGGGGTGTCGAAGCCTCTCTTCCATCGGTTGTTTCATCGCCGCTCCGCCGTTCTCATGACCGACGCTCGTCGGGTTCGTGTTGAGCGTCGGGAAGCCCGCGTTGCTCAGATGGTACTTCCGGGCGACGACACTCCCCACCGCTCCCCGTCACCTGCGGCTAACGCTGTCATCGGTCCCGTGGTCCACGAGAAGCAGAACTCGTCGTTGTCGCCTTCCGTGCGACGCGATGGTCGCACCGCCACTCTGTCGCTGAGCTGGCTGCTGCTTCATCTTCCCATGCTTGTCACGGGCCGGCGAACACGCAGGCTGCACTGCTCATGGCACGCGAGCTTCTACGCTATCGTCCGGCCGATGACCTCTACGACGACTAGCTGGACCGCATCGCCGAGCTCGTCAGCTCCGCTGGAGAGGCTCCTACGCCGTCTCGCTCGCTGCCTACCCCACCGCCTTACGCGGGTGAGGTGGCCCACGGTGCACCTCCTCCTCCTCTCAAGTGCGATGTCGTCCCCAAGCCAAGGCGTGAGGCCCCCCACTGTGACCCGCCACATAGGGCACCCACGTGCGACGAAGAAAGCTGCCAGGTGGTGCAACAGCCTCAAGGAGAGGCACGTGCGCTCCCAGCAACGCCACGTCAAGATCGTGTGCCGCCCGAGGTGGCGGCACGTGGGCGCCAAGACCAAGCTCCCCTTCTATGGCGGGCACCCGTGAGCGCGGCAGGCTGCCGAGCGTTTACTCTAGAGCTGTGTCGCGTCGTCTGGCCCGGAAGTTCAAGCCGGATCTGCCTCCACTCTACGACGACACCCCTGACCCTGCCGAATTTCTCCAACTCTATGAGCTGAGCATCGAGGCAGCGAACGGCGATGATAAGTTCATGGATGATGCAAGCTATGATTCCCTCACAAGTTGGGATGAGTCTCCGGACTTTATAAAAAAATAAAAGAGGCCAAAGAAGCCCAAACAAAAAAAGGAGAGAGAGAGAAAAAGAGAGAAGGGACAATGTTACTATCCTTTTTCCACACTTGTGCTTCAAAGTAGCACCATGATCTTCATGATAGAGAGTCTCCTATGTTGTCACTCTCTTATACTAGTGGGATTTTTTCATTATAAGAACTTGGCTTGTATATTCCAACGATGGGCTTCCTCAATTTTCCCTAGGTCTTCGTGAGCAAGCAAGTTGGATGCACACCCACTTAGTTCCTTTTTGAGATTTCATACACTTATAGCTCTGGTGCATCTGTTGCATGGCAATCCCTACTCACTCACATTGATATCTATTGATGGGCATGCATCTCCATAGCCCGTTACGCCTAGTTGATGTGAGACTTTCTCCTTCTTTTTTGTCTTCTCCACAACCACCATATTATATTCCACCTATAGTGTTATATCCATCGCTCACGCTCATGTATTGCGTGAAAGTTGAAAAAGTTTGGGAACACCATAAGTATGAAAAAATTGCTTGGCTTTTCATCGGGGTTGTGCATGATAAAATACTTTGTGTGATGAAGATGGAGCATAGCCGAAATATATGATTTTGTAGGGATAACTTTCTTTGGCCATGTTATTTTGAGAAGACATGATTGCTTTATTACTATGCTTGAAGTATTATTGTTTTTATGTCAATATTAAGCTTTTGTTTTGAATCTTATGGATCTGAATATTCATGCCACAACAAACAAGATTACATGGATAAATATGTTAGGTAGCATTCCACATCAATAATTCTATTTTTATCATTTACCTACTCGAGGATGAGCAGGAATTAAGCTTGGGGATGCTTGATACGTCTCCAACGTATCTATAATTTTTTTATTGTTCCATGCTATTATATTATCTATGTTGGATGTTTTATATGCATTAATATGTTATTTTATATTACTTTTGGGACTAACCTATTAACCTAGAGCCGAGTGCCAGTTTATGTTTTTTCTTTGTTTTTGAGTTTTGCAGAAAAGGAATATCAAATGAAGTCCAAACGGAATAAACTTTACGATGATTTTCTTGGACCTGAAGACATCCATGGAACTTGGAGAGGGGGTCAGAAGATGGCCGAGGAGGCCAAAAGCCTGCCATGCATGCCCCTAGGGGAGGGGGCGCGCCCTGAGGTCCCCTCGAGAGTCCTCCACCCTAATTATTGCGCTATAAATTCCCAAATATTCCCAAACCAATAGAAGCATCCACCAAAATAATTTTCCGCCGCCGCAAGCCTCTGTTACTATGAGATCCCATCTTGGGGCCTTTTACGGCACCCTGCCAAAGGGGGATTCGATCACGGAGGGCATCTACATCAACCTTACTGCCCTTCCGATGAAGCGTGAGTAGTTTACCACAGACCTATGGGTCCATAACTAGTAGCTAGATGGCCTCTTCTCTCTCTTTGATCTTCAATACAATGTTCTCCTCGATGTTCTTGGAGTTCTATCTGATATAATATTCTGATGCGCTATGTTTTTCAAGATTCAATGAATTTTTGATGTCGTGGTATAACACGGCCACCTATGGGGCCATCAACCCCTTGTGGTTCGGCAAGGGGGAAGAGTGCATTGCACGAAGAGCCGAGGCCGTAGAGTAGCATGTTGGTGATGACACGGGCAGTTTTTACCCAGGTTCAGGCTACCGCAAGGCATAAAACCCTACTCCTACTTTGGTGGATTGATGAAAGGACCGTGGTGGAGACGCGGTGCTCTGGCCCAGCAAGGTCACCTCGGGACAAGAGCAACTATGCGCGTATGAGTGTACAAAGGTCTGAATCCTATCTAAGGTTGCCACGTCCCTCCTTTTATAGGTCAAGGGGTTACCACAATGGCAATTCAGTCATTATGTACTAACTAGATAGCAAACAGTGCTACCATACCTAATTCTGTAGATAGGACAAGGTACATTAAATGCACCGCTTAGTGTCACATCGCAGGTGTAGCCAGGCAAGCCTTGACGTGTTGTTCAGCCACCTTCTCGCCTATCTACGTGACACGTCTTCTGGACAGGTGTCATTTTGGGGTGTTCTTCCTCAAAAATGGCTACCACGTGCCAAATGACAGCCACTTAATTACCTAGGGCTCAAGACCGCATTGATATGTGACTGGTGTTGCTATGAGGTGGAGCAGTGGAGTCTTGGTGGGGTGACCCGCCCTCGGCTCTCCCGGCAAGCTAGCCAGGGGAGTCTTGAGACTTGTCTTATGGGCAACCTCGACCTCGCCAGGCTCGCCTGCCTAGAAAGGGAGGTTTTTCCTTAATGATATCTTGCTCATTTGGTTGGTCTTGGTCTTCTTGATCTACCCTTTGATTTCTCAAAGAGCTATCTCTTCTACTTGGCCTTGTCTTGGATGTTGCAACCTTGCTCTTGAGCCTGTGTACAGTCCGGGCAACACACGCCAGGGTTTGTTGCATCGACAGGAGCCCCCGAGCCTGGCCCGAACGTGCTGCCGAGCGTCGTCGATGTAGGCCGTGTCTAGTACGCAGGCGAGGAGTTTGTGGTAGATCACCCTTTGAGATTTTCTTTGCTTCTTCATTAACATGTGCTCGAGTTAGTTTCCAGTTTTTTCACGTGTCGCTTGATGCCAATTGTAGTGAGACCATCTCTGTAATGGCCCGTGAATGACTTTAACACACGGGGGAGTAACTGCCAATTCACTCATCCCACCATGCCCTTATCCTTTGCCACGTATGTTGCATGCGTTGAGTGGGGTAGGTAACGGAGGCGCCTGGTGCGGGAGAGAGTGTCATGGCGAAGGCCCGGTCTTCTTGGATTGGTGTAAGTGGGTGGTAATTGGATCCGGCCATCGGTGGTAGTTTGGACGGGTCAGATCGGGAAGAACCCATCTGGGGTGGGGTGAAGGATCAGCCCCCAGCCCCAGCTTGCCTATAAAAAAGGGGTGAGAAGGAGCGGAGGAGCCCATCCACGCACCTCTCTTCTTTCATTCCTTGCCTCCTCCTTTGTTATGTCGAGGGGGAGAAACCGGGGCCAGTCCTTGGGCTCTAGCTTGGGGATAATGATGTCAAACGCTCATGTTGACGCTTGGGGAGTGAGTTTGGTCCGAGGCCGTAGGAGATGCAGTGGTCGAAGACATGGGCACCGAATTGACCATAGTTTGGGAGGCGCTATGCTTCTCCAAAATGGTGAAGTCATCGAGGCTCGTCGTCCCAATGACGAGGCTCCTGGGGCTTCCGGCGCCTATCTGTGGTGCAGTGCTCAGGATCCTTGGTAATCCCAGCACTACTCCTTCCAGCGGGGCCAGGGTTAATGCTGAAGACGGCGGTGTCTTCCTTCCCGCCAAGGTGGGGAGCGGTGCTCCTCGCGCGCCTCGGACATCGCCACCGTCTACTGTTTCTCTAGGGGAGACGGCAGGCTGAGGGGCCGGTATCCTCCTAGAGCGGTGGTGGTGAGGAAAAAACGAGGGAAGACAGAGAAGGCGGGTGGCAGGCCATCAGGTCGATGGCACCAACGCATTCGTCTTGTATTGCCGGCCCGCTGCCTCGTCTTTCCGCTCTTCCCCTCCCTCCCCGGCACCATCATCACCGGCATCTTCAAGACAGTTGATGGGGAGTGGGTCGCTCTCTTGGTGCCTTTGCCTCCTCTAGCAATCTTCCAGCTGAGCTCCGACAGGCTCCCCCCGCCGGCGCCTGTGATGGGGCTTCTTGCTGGCCCTGGGGGTGGTGACCATGGTACCGTCGAGCTGCTCTCACCATCCCCCTCCTTCGCAATCTCGCCACTCCCGATCTTGCCAGGCTGTGCCCGGCAGGTTCTGACGGGGTCGGGCTGGGCTTCTGCACAGGCAGTCCTTTTCCCCTCTTCACCTCCCAACATAGTTCCTAGGAGGAGAGGGACAAGAAAGGGATTACGGGGCACTTATCTTTTTCAGTCTAAGATGTGTAGGCATTTGCCAAACTTTAGTCTAAATTATGTAATATTCTTTATCCATGTTTGTGTTGTGTAAGATCTATACTTGCTTATCCGCATATTAACGAAAAAGATAAGCCTTGCCAGGTACTTGTGCATGTATCATGCCCATGCAGAGGTGAGATGCCTCTATACACTTAAGTAAACAAGTTTCCTCCGACAAGCTATCCTGTCGGTGCCTTTCGTTTGTTGTCGTGGGGCTTGGCCTACTAGGCACAAATCTATGAAAGGGACCAGCTCCTCCTCAAACCTCCTCCGTCAAAGGCCACTACAACTACCTTGACCGAAGCAACGTTCGGGACATAGGATGGGAGCACCTATGCTTCGAAGGCGACGAGGTTTTCATGTGCACAAGTTTTCACTTTACAGAACACGTATGTATAAGAAGGAACTTATCTATTTGGCTTGCCGGGGACCGCTATGTAGGCTTGTCTCCATTTCTTCTCTTCAGGACCAATTCCGCGGCAAGAACTCTGCAGCTTAGTGCAGATGAAAACATAGCTACATATGATCATATCTACATGATCATGCTTTGCTCGTGATATGCTTATGCATGCATGCAAGTTTTTGGGGGCCCCAGCGCTTCATTTATTTATCTGTTGCTCAGCGTCTACACCTGGCTTTGTACAAAGGGTTACATGCAACTTTGGCAAGGCTTGTACGAAAGGGTGGTTGCCGGGCATGGCCCGATAGCCGCGACTTATGGGTAGAACTTACAGAGATGCTCAATGGTCCATGATTTTTGCAACTGGATGCCATCTCCAGTCTCCAGACGTACCGCGCCAGGTCTGGTGACTCGTATTACCCGGTAAGGGCCTTCCCACTTCGGCGTCAACTTGTTTGTGCCCTTGGCGGACTGAACACGCCTAAGGACAAGGTCGCCTTCCTCAAGCCTCTGAGCATGAACCATGCATGTGTGATAGCGACGCAAGGCTTGCTGGTAGCATGCATCACGCGTAGCATCCCGGAGATGGTTCTCCTCAAGTAGCACAGTGTCGTCACGCCGGTGTTGTTCTTGCACTACTTCATCGTAGGCAAGTACTCAAGGTGACCCATATATGAGTTCCATGGGGATCACTGCTTCTACCCCATAGACTAGTGAGAAGGGAGTCTGGCCAGTAGCTCGATTTGGTGTCGTACAGAGGGACCAAAGAACCACTGGCAGCTCGTCGATCCATTGCCTGCCACACTTCTACAGCCTATCAAATGTTCTTGTCTTGAGTCCTCACGGCACTTCAGCTTTCGCCCTTTCAGTTTGTCTGTTGCTTATGGGATGGGCAACAGAGGCGAACGAGACCTTGCTTCCGAGGGCATGAACGTACTACATGAAGGCGCGGCTTCTTAATTGGGTGCCATTGTCAGTGATGACTCTAGCGGGTACTCTGAAACGGCACACCAATCCTTTCAAGAACTTGATAGCTGACCGTGCGGTCACCTTCCTCACGGCTCCACTTGCGGCCACTTTGTAAACTTGCCAATAGCGTACAAGAATTTAAATCCCGTGGTAGCATCAGGGAAGGGGCCCAATATGTTTTTGCCCCCAGACCAAAAATGGCCATGAAAAAGGGATCATCTAGAGAGCTTGAGCAGGCTATTGATATTCTTGGAGTGGAACTGGCAGGCTTCACATCTGGTGACTAGCTCAATTGCATCTTGAAGGGTCGTGGGCCAATAAAAACCTTGCCGGAAAGCTTTTCCAACTAGTGCCCTTGATCCAATATGGGAGCCGCACATGCCTTTGTGTATCTCCGCCAACAGTTCCTTCCCCTCTTCCTGGCAAATGCACTTCAATTTCACACCGTTGGGCCTCCTTTTGTATAGCGTGTCGTCGACGAACTAATACATACTACTAGCCCTTCGGGCTACTCTTTCAGCACCTTCTTGCTCTTTGGGAAGTTCTCCTGTTTGGAGGTAATGTACTATGGTTCATGCCCAAGTTGGAGCCTGAGGCTCGGCAACAAGGACCAGTGACACCTCCTCATTCCCAGGAGCGCATGCCTCAACCGCAAGGACTGGTAGTTTGGCGGGAGGGTGCTGCTCACCGAGCGAAGTGGAGTCGTTTCCGCCAAGCTCTCTACTGGGGGCTTCGGGAAGCTCTACCGGGAGAGGCTTGCCGAAGTCCAGTTTCCTCCTCTTTCTGGCCATCGTTTCCGGGGATACGGAGGGTTGAGTCAGATAGAGAACAAAAGTCCCTGGTTCCACGGGGAGTTTTTGCGCAACGCACTTTGACAGATGATCAGCAATGATGTTTTCCGCACGTGGCATGTGCTTGGTTTGCAATCCATCAAAGCGCTCCTCCAACTTCCTCACTTCCTCCACATATGCCTCCATCAATTTTGATAATCCTTGTTCACCTGCCTCACCACAAGTTGTGAGTCTCCGTGAATGATCAACTTCTTGATTCCCAACTCTGTTGCGATCCTAAGCCCGGCAAGTATTCCTTCGTATTCTGCGGTGTTGTTGGTGGCCTTCTCTCGAGGAAAATGCATCTGAACCACGTACTTGAGGTGATGTCCAATGGATGCAACGAGAAGCACACCGGCCCCTGCTCCTTGGAGGGAGAAGGCACCATCAAAGTACATGATCCACTCTTGGGGCACTTCCTTGCCGGGGACAACTATCTCCAGCGCTTCTTCATCAAGGGTAGGCGTCCACTCCACAATAAACTTCGCCAGTGCTCTTCTTTGAATAGTTGACATGCTCTCAAACTTCAAACCAAAGCTAGATAACTCCAAAGCCCATTCCACTATTCTGCCAGTGGCCTCAGGGTTCCTCAGTATGCGTTGCAAGGGGAAGCGGGTGACAACTGTGATCTTGTGGGCTTGGAAGTAGTGGCGCAGTTTCCTTGAGGCCATCATGAGGCCAAAAACCAACTTTTACACGCTAGAATACCTTGATCTAGCGCCCTGCAACAGGGAGCTAACGCAGTACACTGGACGCTGCACCACCTTCTTCCTTGCTGTGACCATGGAACTGTTTTCGTTGCCCCACTCCTCCTTGTTCTGATCTGCACCTGGCCTTGTCGGGACAAGTTCACTTTCCTCTCCGAAGGGGACGGTAGTCACGACTGCTCCTTCATCTACCTCCTCCTGCACCACCAGCGCTGCACTAACGCCTTGATTGGTTGCCGCTAGGTATAGCAGCAACGGCTCTTGTGGTTTAGGAGCGACTAAAGTGGGAACAGAGGAAAGATAGGTCTTCAAATCTTGTAGCATGACGTCTGCCTCCGAGGTCCACTCCATGCGCCCTGCTTAACGTCAAGGCACGCTCGGCAGACTTGGAGATGAACCTGCTTAACGTGGCAACACATCCAGTCAAACGCCTCACATCTTTAACTATCTTGGGTGCTTGAATCTGCTCAGTCGCCTTGATCTTGTTGAGGTTGGCCTCTATCCTCCGATGGGACACAAAGAAGCCAAGTAGCTTGCCGAAGGAATGCCAAACACACATTTCTCTGGGTTCAGCTTCAAGTTGATATTGCACAGATTTGCAAAGGTCTCTTCCAAGTCCTGAATGAGAGTTGATTTGTCCTTGGTTTTGACCACTATGTCGTCCATGTAGGATTCAATATTCCTATGCAGCCGAGCTTCAAAACCAATTTGCATTGCCCTTGCGAAAGTGGATCTAGCACTCTTTAACCCAAAGGGCATCCGCACAAAACAGTACATGCCGCATGGGGTTATGAATGCGGTCTTCTCTTCATCTTCCTTGGACATGAAAATCTGGTGGTACCCGGAGTAGGCAACCAAGAAGGAAAGAAGGTCACACCCAGAGGTGGAATCCATGATCTGGTCGATGTGCGGCAAGGGGAATGGGTCCTTCGGTCATGCTTTATTCAGATCTGTGAAATCTATGCAAAGCCTCCGATACCCATTCGCCTTGCGCACTACCACTGGATTTGCCAACAAGGTTGGATGCAATACTCCTCTGACCAAACCAGCTGCCTCAAGTTTCTTGATCTCTTCGGCAATAAACTGTTACCGCTCCAATGCTTGCTTTCATACCTTCTGTTTGACGGGTCGGGCATGTGGGCAGATAGCAAGGTGGTGCTCAATTACCTCCCTGGGAACACCGGGGGTGTCAGATGGTGCCAAGCAAACACATCGACATTCGCCTGCAGGAAGGCAATGAGCATGTTTTCCTATTTGTCATGAAGGGTGGAGCTGATAGTAAATGTACCATCAGCGCCAACTAGCCCTGCCGGGACCTTCTTCACATCAGGCGCAGCAACCTTTGATTTCTTGCTATTGGAACTCTCCGTCAAGTCATCAACAGGCACAGCGCACTCCAAAGAGGCGTGCTTCCTGGATTCCTTTCTAGCTTTCATCCCTTTCTTGCTTTCCTTGGTGGGAGCGGCAGCTTCCATGGCCTCAGTAGCGACTGCTTCTCGGTACATCTTATCCATGCGTATAATTGCGTCCCTCTTGTCCGATGGAATGGAAATGATGCCCATCGGTCCTGGCATCTTCAGTGTGTTGTAGACATAGTGGGATACCGCCATGAATTTTGCTAGGGCTGGGCGACCAAGGATTCCATTGTACGGCAGGGGGAGATCAACCACATCGAACATGACCTTCCCAGTTCGGTAGTTCAATTCTCCCCCGAATTTACCGGCAGTGTGATCTTTCCCTTAGGACGACTCCTGTTGGGATTGATCCCTTGGAAAGTACCAGTAACCTTGAGTTATTCATATGCTATCTGAAGCTTGTTGATGACCTTGGGAGAAATCAGATTCAACCCAGCCCTTCTGTCAACCAACATCTTTGTGACCTTGTGATGTAGGGTAGAACCCTAGATGCCCGATCTTTCATGATTGGAGCGGATCTCGCGAAGAACATGAAGAACATAAGGTGAAAACACGAGAGGAAACACTCAAACCAACAAGATTCGATTACATATGTGCTGGAGCCTCGAAACACAAAGAGATACACGGTCCACGATCAACAAAGGGCGATACGAGAGGTAACTAGTTCATCTCTGTGAGGAGGTCTTGAGGGGTCATCCCATTAAGGGGTCTTGAATCCAAGGTGGATTTTCTCCATAGAGGTCGCGGTCTCTCTCGATGGAGTAGATCTGGATGGATGAGCAAAGCTCTATCTCAAATGAGCTAAACCTATGCTAACCCTAGAATGGAGGAGGGGTGGGTATATATAGTGGTAGCCACGAAGGGGTAAGTGAGGGGCAAAAGGGTACATGGGCTTCGGCCCGAGTGTGTGCGCGCAGGCAGGACCGGAAGTTCCGGGGATGGCCGGAAGGTCTGGGTGCCGGAGGTTCCGGGCGGGGGCCCGGGCAAGGTTCGGGCTATCCAGAGAGTTGGCACGCTCTGGACGGCTATGGTGCGGCGGGGCCGGAAGTTCCGGGCAGGAGGCCGGAAGTTCCGGGCTTACCAGAAGCTTGTCCATGCTTCTTCTTCTTTCTCTTCCATGCTTCCCTCGCGGATGGTGTAGTTGTTCCTTGGCGCTTGCACTCCTCCTCGTCGATGGTGAAGCTCCGGTAATACCTATGCATGCACATAATAGGAGTGTCAAGTAGTATACCATCCTCGAAGGGGTCAAGTGAGCATGTGTAAAGGAGAGGATTCACCTTTATGTATGTGAAGTAGATGTCGCACGTGTCACTCGCCAAATGAACTCTTGACAAGGTGATGTCCGTAGGATGCTCTGCATCACCTTGAGGTTGAATCATTGGTGAAACCAACAATGGCAAGCACCCTACCGTGGTGGTGTGGTCAGGGTGATCCTCTTCATCAAACATGATGGGCATACCAGCTCAAAGTCAGGATTCTCTCCATCTGGGAGGATCAATGGCGCATGAGCACAGCCTCCTGGAAGGCTCCCACGAAGCGCTTCCCGGGATTGGTCAGACCCCGTGTCCAGAGTTATTCCCCTATAGCTCACGCCATGGTCCATCAGATAGATTAGTGTCTTCAAGGGTTATGCTCCAGTTGAGCAGTGTTCATGGGCCCACCGTCACACCAGGCTTGCAATACCTTGGTTTTTCTTCCACTAACAGCATGAGGGATCTTTAGCAGTTTGCATGCATTCACAATGGGATGAGTATCTCGTGTCACCGAAGTGAAGATGCAAAAAGCAATCAGGCATGTCAATGGCCCAGGTCCGTTTGAGCCTTTCACTCGCGTGGTGTGGTTCTGTAGGCCATCGCATTGCACATTTTCTATTCCATGTGTAGTGTGTTACTCGTCAAGCAAACATCCCGACGCAATACTAGGCCCGGCTTTGGGAAGCTTAAAACTGGTTTATTTTATTTTATTTTTGTTATTCTCAATTTAATTGATTTTATTTTTTTTAATTGTTTCCTGTTTTTCCATTTCTATTTGCCTTTTATTTTCCATTTCCCTTTTCGTTTTTTCACTTTCTAAAACTTTTCAATTTTTTTATTAATATACTCATTTTTAACATTCATTTAATTCATGAATACTTTCTAAATTCCAAAAAAAGGAATTCATCCATTTTTTTAAAAAAATCATAAACTAAATTTCAAGGTATGTTTTAAGTTCTTGAAGATTTTCAAAATTGGTAAGAATTTTTCAAAATTTATTAATGTTTGTTAAAATCATAAGATATTTTCAAATCCTTAAGAAATCATGAATATTTTATTAATTAGCAAACACTTTTAGAGGACAAAAATGGACAAGACCATGCTCAGGTGCATCTTGCAGACGATGTGCGGCCCTATGCAATCAGACAATGGGCCAGCCCACGTCAGGTATCTAGTCTCGCATGCAACTTCATCATTTTTCCTCAAAAATAAATGCAACATCATTATTTTATTTTAAACGAAATATGTATTTGGCAACCCGAATCTTTTCTGCAAAACCGCCACACGACCTGGATGCCGTTCGTTTTAATCCGACGGACGCGAGCAGCTCCAGGCGATTTGAACATTCCTTCTGTCACTGGTGTGTGAGCCATCGCTCCATCCCCCACACCCTCGAACCATCTACCATGACGTGTGCCACTTAACACCCCCCCCACTCGCCCTCAATTGTTGGTAACCGCGCACCCCCTCCGCTCTCTTCTTCGATGTCGCTCTGCCCTGCTCTCCCTTCGTCGACGGCGAGCAGCGGCCCCTTCTCCGGTCAATTCACGGTCATAGGCATCGGTTCCACCGGTGAGTCGCAATTCAATTTCCCTCACATCCGTCCCCATGCAGTTTAGTAGTTCCTGCTCAGTTTCTGGTCGTCGTTACTGGCAGATTATTCGTCGGGTTGGTCCCATGTTAGAACGGAAGAGCAATGCGCCCAATGCATTCAATTTGTGGTGTAGTTGCTATTTGTTAGCCCCTCACATGCATAGTGTTTTATTGCTTAATTATTCATTTTCGATTTTGTGGGTAGTTGCGGTCATTTTTGAACTGATCCCCTCGGTTACACACTTCAATTTCGATTTCTAGGGTTTTATCTAGATGCATAACCATTATTGTTACCGTTCATTATTTCGCGGTCATTATCCTATGATGATTTTTGCCATTATTGCTCGTGGGAGGGTTTGGTGCGGGGATTTGGCAACCAAAATGTTGGGCTCCGTTTATTATGCTATGTTTATGCTCTTATGGTTGAAGTGAATTACAACCCGTATAATTGCTATGTTTTTAATCTGGAAGTACCATCTGAGAATCCCCTACTGTTTGTGTTTTTATATGAAGTTCATCTTGTTTGTGTTCAGCCTGTCATGATGGATTGTTTGTTCTAGAACTATCAGTGGTGTCTCGTGTCATGATGGATTTGTGTTTCTAACTGATGGTGTGTCATTACTTACCTGATCTTAATTGTAAAAATTACCATCAGTGGTGTGAACAATTTATCAGGAGTCCACCGTAAAATTTAAACATGTCCATGATTTGAATTCTCAATGCTTTTATGTCCAATATGTGTGTGTGTTGTTGCCATCCCTAATTTGCAGAAGTTATCTTGCCTGATACATAGTGTATCATAAGCAAAAAAATCAGGTATTCAATATCTAGTAAAAGCACACATTATTTTTTCCTTCTCTGTTGTGCATGAGTTATCTTGTTGTATGTTCACAAGTTACCAATGTATCATAAGCAATATGCGTGTGACTATTAATTCAGCAGCTATGCATCCTCTATGCTCACTTTTTTATCTTTGTTATTTTTGTGTGTCAGGTCACAATGCCAAGGAAGCGCAAGTTAGATGGTGACATTGAGGAAGTAACCCCCTTAAAGAAGCATAAGCCTCCCACAGATCGGAACAGGGCTTCTCCTAGTGCTCTTGTGGCTGCCTGTAAGGACATGTTAGATGAGAGAATGTCCGCGATTGATGGCATGGATTTCACTAGTCTGAGGAATATCAAATTTGGTAATCTCTTCAATCAGCTATCTTAATGGATTGCTGGTCTATATGACCCTAATTCCCGTGAGATTGTTATACCTGGTCACGGAAGGTTACATGTCAATGATGAGTATGTGCATCGGATAATGGGGTGCCCCGAGGTGATATTGTGGTGGATTTAAAGGCTCCTACAGATGCACAGCTTGAGCTTGCGGGAGATCTTTTTGGTGATCTTGGACATGCTCCTAGAACTGTGGATGTATTAAATCTTATCTTGAGCACTAACGGGCATGATGACAATTTCAAGCGCTTGTGGCTTGTGCTTGCTGCCAGCACTGTGATGGTGCCGACAACTTCCAACAAGATCAGCACCATATGGTATCCTGCGTTGGTAAGCACATCTGGTTGTCTTTCTCTTTTGCATTTATCATTTTTATTTCTTTTCTTTTTTGTTTTTTACCTGGTAGCTTTTTTGCTTTTTAGTCTGGTGATTATGTACTTATGCACTTGATAACTTTCCTGCTTTGGAGTGTGGTAATTATGTACCTGATATTTTTTATGATCTGAAGTGTGGTAATTATGTTGTAATGCACCTGATAACTTTTTCTGCCCTGTAATATGGTAATTATGACTTACTTCTTACTAATGTGGTAATTTTGTACTTATGTACTTGTGATACGTCCATTTTGCATCATGCTTTTATGTCGATATTTATTGCATTATGGGCTGTTATTACACATTATGTCACAATACTTATACCTTTTCTCTCTTATTTTACAAGGTTTACATGAACAGGAAGAATGCCGACAGCTAGAATTCTGGGCTGGAAAAGGAGCAAATATTAGAGACCTATTCTGCACAACTCCAAAAGTCCTGAAACTCCACGAAAGTCAGTTTTGGAATATATTGAAAATATTGGGCGAAGAAAGCACCAGAGGGGGGCCACCCACTATCCACGAGGGTGGAGGGCGCGCCCTACCCCCCTGGGCGCGCCCCCTACCTCGTGGGCCACCTGGAAGCCCCTCGATGCCCATCTTCTGGTATAAGGTGTCTTTTGCCCTGGAAAAAAATCAGAATGAAGCTTTTGGGACGAAGCGCCGCCGTCTCGAGGTGGAACCTTGGCGGAACCAATCTAGGGCTCCGGCGGAGCTGTTCTGCCGGGGAAACATCCCTCTGGGAGGGGGAAATCGTCACCATCGTCATCACCATCGATCCTCTCATCAGGAGGGGGTCAATCTCCATCAACATCTTCACCAGCACCATCTCCTCTCAAACCCTAGCTCACCTCTTGTATCCGATCTTTGTCTCAAAACCTCAGATTAGTACTTGTGGGTTGCTAGTAGTGTCGATTACTCCCTGTAGTTCATGCTAGTTGGTTTATTCGGTGGAAGATTATATGTTCAGATCATTTATGCACATTAATACCCCTCTGATTATGAACATGAATATGATTTGTGAGTAGTTACGTTTTTTCCTGAGGACATGGGAGAAGTCTTGTTATAAGTAGTCATGTGAATTTGGTATTCGTTCGATATTTTGATGAGATGTATGTTGTCTTTCCATTAGTGGTGTTATGTGAACGTCGACTACATGACACTTCGCCATTTTTGGGCCTAGGGGAAGTCATTGGGAAGTAATAAGTAGATGATGGGTTGCTAGAGTGACAGAAGCTTAAATCCTAGTTTATGTGTTGCTTCGTAAGGGGCTGATTTGGATCCATATGTTTCATGCTATGGTTAGGTTTACCTTAATTCTTCTTTCATAGTTGCGGATGCTTGCGAGGGGCGTTAATCATAAGTGAGATGCTTGTCCAAGGAAGGGCAGTACCCAAGCACCTGTCCACCCACATATCAAACTATCAAAGTAACAAACGTGAATCATATGAGCATGATAAAAACTAGCTTGACGATAATTCCCATGTGTCCTCGGGAGCGCTTTCCTTTATATAAGAGGTTTTCCAGGCTTGTCCTTTGCTACAAAAA
Source organism: Triticum urartu (assembly GCF_003073215.2). Lineage (NCBI taxonomy): Eukaryota > Viridiplantae > Streptophyta > Magnoliopsida > Poales > Poaceae > Triticum > Triticum urartu. Next base: position 350,575,148 of record NC_053027.1, on the reverse strand, counting down.
GGATTGGGCCACCTTGCTGCACCTTGTTTACTTTTGTTACTTGTTACCCGTTATGAATTACCTTATCACAAAACTATCTGTTACCGATAATTTCAGTACTTGCAGAGAATACCTTACTGAAAACTGCTTGTCATTTCCTTCTACTCCTCGTTGGGTTCGACACTCTTACTTATCGAAAGGACTATGATAGATCCCCTATACTTGTGGGTCATCAAGACTCTTTTCTGGCACCGTTGCCGGGGAGTGAAGCGCCTTTGGTAGGTGGAATTTGGTAAGGAAAAATTTATAGAGTGTGCTCAAATTTACTGTCACTTGTTACTATGGAAAATAATCCTTTGAGGGGCTTGTTCAGGGTATCTTCACCCCGACCAGTAGAGCAAAGAGTTGCTCCTCAATATACTGAACCTACTGAAATGTTTACTTTGAAATTCCTTCGAGTATGATAGAGAAACTGCTAGCTATCCCTTTTACAGGAGATGGAACATTACATCCCGATATGCACCTAATCTATGTGGATGAAGTTTGTGGATTATTTAAGCTTGCAGGTATGCCCGAGGATGTTATCAAGAAGAAGGTCTTCCCTTTATCTTTGAAGGGAAAGGCATTGACATGGTTTAGGCTATGTGATGATATTGGATCGTGGAACTACAACCGATTGAAATTGGAATTTCATCGGTAGTTTTATCCTATGCATCTGGTTCATTGTGATCGTAATTATATATATAATTTTTGGCCTCGCGAAGGAGAATGTATCGCTCAAGCTTGGGGAAGGCTTAAGTCAATGTTATATTCATGCCCCAATCATGATCTCTCAAGAGAAATTATTATTCAAAAAATTTATGCTCAGCTTTCTCTCAATAATCGCTCCATGCTCGATACTTCTTGTACTAGTTCTTTTATGATGAAGACTATTGAATTCAGATGGGATTTATTGGAAAGAATTAAACGCAACTCTAAAGATTGGGAACTCGAGAAGGTAAGGATTCGGGTATAACACCTAAGTTTGATTGTGTTAAATCTTTTATGGATACCGATGCTTTTCGTGAATTTAGCACTAAATATGGACTTGACTCTGAGATAGTAGCTTCTTTCTGTGAATCATTTGCTACTCATGTTGATCTACCTAAGGAGAAGTGGTTTAAATATCATCCTCCCATTGAAGTAAAAGTAGTTGAACCTATTAAAGTTGAATAAAATACTATCACTTACAATGTTGATCCTATTGTTCCTACCGCTTATATTGAGAAACCACCTTTACCTGTTAGAATAAAGGATCATGCTAAAGCTTTAACTGTGGTTCGTAAGAGTAATGCTAGAACACCTACACCCTCTGAGCAAATTAAAGTTGAACCTAGTATTTCTATGGTTAAGGATCTCTTGGTTGATAATATTGATGGGCATGTTATTTACTTCTGTGATGAAGCTGCTAGAATTGCTAGACCTGATACTAAAAATAAACATAGACCTGTTGTTGGCATGCCTATTGTTTTTGTTAAAATAGGAGATCACTGTTATCATGGCTTATGTGATATGGGTGCCAGTGTCAGCGCAATACCTTATACTTTATATAAAGAAATTATGCAAGATATTACACCTGCTGAGATAGAAGATATTGATGTTACTATTAAGCTTGCCAATAGAGATACTATTTCACCAGTTGGGATTGTTAGAGATGTTGAAGTCTTGTGTGGGAAATTAAATATCCTACTGATTTTCTTGTTCTTGCTTCCCAACAAGATGACTTTTGTCCCATTATATTTGGTAGACCCTTCTTGAATACTGTTAATGCTAAGATAGGTTGTGAAAAGGATATTGTTACTGTTGGTTTAGGGGATATGCCTCATGATTTTAATATTGCTAAATTTCATAGGCAACCCCATGATAAATAATTGCCTAGTAAAGATGAAATTATTGGTCTTGCTTCTATTGCTGTGCCTCCTAATGATCCTTTAGAACAATATTTGCTTGACCATGAAAATGATATGTTTATGAATGAAAGAAGGGAAATAGATGAAGTATTCTTTAAACAGGGACCTATTTTGAAACACAACTTGCCTGTTGAAATTCTAGGGGATCCTCCTCCACCCAAGGGTGATCCCGTGTTTGAGCTCAAACCATTACCTGATACTATTAAATATGCTTATCTTGATGAAAAGAAGAAATATCCAGTTATTATTAGTGCTAACCTTTCAGAGCAGGAAGAAGAGAAATTATTGAAAACTCTGAAGAAGCACCGTGCTTCTATTGGATATACTCTTGATGATCTTAAGGGCATTAGTACCACTCTATGACAGCACAAAATAAAATTGGAGAAATACGCTAAACCGGTTGTTGATCACCAACGACGGTTAAATCCTAAGATGAAAGAAGTGGTAAGAAATGAAGTACTAAAGCTTCTGGAGGCAGGTATAATTTATCCTGTTGCTGATAGTCAGTGGGTAAGTCTTGTCCATTGTGTCCCTAAGAAGAGAGGTATTACTGTTGTTCCTAATGATAAAGATGAATTGGTCCCACAAAGAATTGTTACAGGTTATCGAATGGTAATTTACTTCTGCAAATTAAATAAAGCTACTAGAAAGGATCATTACCCTTTACCTTTTATTGATCAAATGCTAGAAAGATTATCCAAACATACACATTTTTGCTTTCTAGACGGTTATTCTGGTTTCTCTCAAATGCCCATGTCAAAAGAGGATCAGGAAAAGACCACTTTTACTTGCCCTTTCGGTACCTTTGCTTATAGATGCATGCCTTTTGGTTTATGTAATGCACCTGCTACCTTTCAAAGATGTATGACTGCTATATTCTCTGACTTTTGTGAAAAGATTGTCGAGATTTTCATGGATGATTTCTTCGTGTATGGACCTTCCTTTGATGATTGCTTAAGAAACCTTGATCGAGTTTTGCAGAGATGTGAAGAAACTAATCTTGTCTTGAATTGGGAGAAGTGCCACTTTATGGTTAATGAAGGTATTGTCTTGGGGCATAAAATTTCTGAAAGAGGTATTGAAGTTGATAAAGCTAAAGTTGATGCTATTGAAAAGATGACGTGTCCTAAGGACATTAAAGGTATAAGAAGTTTCCTTGGTCATGCCGGTTTTTATAGGAGGTTCATTAAAGACTTCTCAAAAATTTCTAGGCCTCTCACTAATCTCTTACAAAAAGATGTTCCTTTTGTCTTTGATGATGATTGTGTAGAAGCATTTGAAATACTTAAGAAAGCCTTGATTTCTGCACCTATTGTTCAGCCACCTGATTGGAATTTACCCTTTGAAATTATGTGTGATGCTAGTGATTATGTTGTAGGTGCTATTCTAGGACAAAGAGTTGATAAGAAATTAAATGTTATCCAATATGCTAGTAAAACTCTAGACAGTGCCCACAGAAATTATGCTACTACTGAAAAAGAATTTTTAGCAGTTGTATTTGCTTGTGATAAGTTTAGATCTTATATTTTTGATTCTAAAGTAACTCTTCACACTGATCATGCTGCTATTAAATACCTTATGGAAAAGAAAGATGCTAAACCTAGACTTATTAGATGGGTTCTCTTGCTACAAGAATTTGATTTGCATATTATTGATAGGAAGGGAGCTGAGAACCCCGTTGCAGACAACTTGTCTAGGTTAGAAAATGTTCTTGATGACCCACTCCCTATTGATGATAGTTTTCCTGATGAACAATTAGCTGTCATAAATGCTTCTCGTACTGCTCCATGGTATGCTGATTATGTTAATTACATTGTTGCTAAATTTATAACACCTAGTTTCACATACCAGCAAAAGAAAAAGTTTTTCTATGATTTAAGACATTACTTCTGGGATGACCCACACCTTTATAAAGAAGGAGTAGATGGTGTTATTAGACATTGTTTACCTGAGCATGAATAGGAACAGATCCTATGCAAGTGTCACTCTGAGGCTTATGGAGGACACCACGCTGGAGATAGAACTGCACATAAGGTATTGCAATCCGGTTTTTATTGGCCTACTCTTTTCAAAGATGCCCGTAAGTTTGTCTTGTCTTGTGACGAATGTCAAAGAATTGGTAATATTAGTAGACGTCAAGAAATGCCTATAAACTATTCACTTGTTATTGAACCATTTGATGTTTGGGGCTTTGATTATATGGGACCGCTTCCTTCCTCTAATGGGTATACACATATTTTAGTTGTTGTTGATTACGTTACTAAGTGGGTAGAAGCTATTCCAACTAGTAGTGCTGATCATAACACCTCTATTAAGATGCTTAAAGAAGTTATTTTCCCAAGGTTTGGAGTCCCTAGATACTTAATGACTGATGGTGGTTCACATTTTATTCATGGTGCTTTTCGTAAAATGCTTGCTAAGTATGATGTTAATCATAGAATTGCATCTCCATACCACCCACAATCTAGTGGTCAAGTAGAACTGAGTAATAGAGAGATTAAATTAATTTTGCAAAAGACTGTTAATAGATCTAGAAAGAATTGGTCCAATAAACTTGATGATGCATTATGGGCCTATAGAACTGCATATAAAAATCCTATGGGTATGTCTCCGTATAAAATGGTTTATGCAAAAGCATGTCACTTACCTCTCGAACTAGAACATAAGGCATATTGGGCCATTAAAGAGCTCAATTATGATTCCAAACTTGCTGGTGAGAAGAGACTATTTGACATTAGCTCACTTGATGAGTGGAGAACCCAGGCCTATGAGAATGCCAAACTGTTTAAAGAAAAAGTTAAAAGATGGCATGACAAAAGGATACAAAAGCGTGAGTTTAATGTAGGTGATTATGTTTTGTTATACAACTCTCGTTTAATATTTTTTGCAGGAAAACTCCTCTCTAAATGGGAAGGTCCTTACGTTATCGAGGAGGTCTATCATCCCGGTGCCATAAAAATCAACAACTTCGAAGGCACAAATCCGAAGGTGGTGAGCGGTCAAAGAATCAAACATTATATCTCAGGTGATCCCATAAATGTTGAAACCAATGTTATTGACACCGTAACCCTGGAGGAGTACATAAGGGACACTTTCCAGAATGTTTCAGACTCCGAAAAGGAATAGGTATGAGGTACGGTAAGTAAACTGACTCCAAAACAGTTCTAACAACAATTTTTCTCCATTTTGGAATACTTAAGAAAAGAGGAAAATAAGAAGTAGCCCGGAAAGGACACGAGGCATCCACGAGGGTGGAGGGCGCACCCCCCTTCCTCGTGGGCACCTCGTGTGCCCTCCGGACTCCGTTTTCTTCCACGATACTTCTTTTGGTCGGCAAAAATTCATTATATAATCTCCCGAAGGTTTTGACCACCGTACCACGACACAATCCTCTGTTTTTGTTTTGGGTTGTTTCTACCGCAGATTGGAGCAATATGTCATCCCAGGATTTGGAGGGAGAAAGCTATGTGGCTGATTACTTTGCAGACCCTAAGGTCTACGGGGACATGGAGCATTGTGGTTGGACCACGAAGGAAGAAGAAGACTATGAACCTAGGGGAAAGGAGGAGACGAGCTCAGATGAAGATGAAGTCCCATTACCTCAAACTGGGGACACGCATGTGGAGTTCAAAAAGTCAAGCCTCCCTGATAGAGCAAAGAAACCTAAGATCGAGTTTATCCCTTTTCGCCTCTTGCAGTAGAACAAACAGGAACTGTGCAAAAAGATATTAAGCCTTGAGCAGGAGATCGATGACCTAAGGGAGCAAAACTCTATCCTCAAGCGCAAATTAAGGAAGAAGCCTACATCATCAACAACTCCATCATCACCACCTTCGAAAAAAGAGACATAAATACATGGGTATGGGCACTCCCCTTGGCAACTGCCAAGCTTGGGGGAGGTGCCTCGGTATCGTATCACCATCACACTTCTATCTTTACCGTTTTTCTTAGTTCGATCCTTTTGGTTACATCTTGATTTAGTAGAATAAATTTTAGTATGATCTAGCTTTGAGTTTTTGTGTTGATCCTTATCTATGTAATCGAGTCCGTGAGCTATATATAATAAAGATTAGTCTTGAGTCGATGGCTTGGTTATCTTGCTATGATCTTGAGGGAATAAAAGAAAAGAGAAAGAATAAAAATATCATATTGAGAGCTGACAAACATAGTTTTGGTCATCATTGCAATTAATAGGAAGTAATAAAGAAAGAGAGGTTTTCACTTATAAATATACTATCTTGGACATCTTTTATCATTGTGAGCACTCATTAAAATATGACATGCTAAAAAGTTGATGTTGGACAAGGAAGACAACGGAATGGTTTATGTTTTCTTATATCTGAAATAAATTATATTGTCATGGATCATCCAACATGTTGAGCTTTCCTTTCCCCTCATGCTAGCCAAATTCTTTGCACCAAGTAGAGATACTACTTGTGCTTCCAAATATCCTTAAACCCAGTTTTGCCATGAGAGTCCACCATATCTACCTATGGGTTGAATAAGATCCTTCAAGTGAGTTGTCATTGTTGCAAGCAATAAAAATTGCTCTCTAAATATGTATGATCTATTAGTGTGGAGAAAATAAGCTTCATACGAGCTTGTGATATGGAAGAAATAAAAGCGACGGACTGCATAGTAAAGGTCCCTATCACAAGTCGCAATATAAAGTGACGTTCTTTTGCATTAAGATTTTGTGCATCCAACCATAAAAGCACATGACAACCTCTGCTTCCCTCTGCGAAGGGCCTATCTTTTATTTTTTTGTCCTATACCTTATACAAGAGTCAAGGTGATCTTCACCTTTCCTTTTTTACACTTTATCATTTGGCAAGCATTATGTGTTGGAAAGATCTTGATATATATATCTAATTGGATGTGGGTTTTCATAAAGCATTATTGTTGACGTTACCCTTGAGGTAAAAGGTTGGGAGGCAAAACTATAAGCCCCTATCTTTCTCTGTGTCCGATTAAAACTTCATACCCATAAGTATTGCATGAGTGTTAGCAATTGTGAAAGACTAAATGACAGTTGAGTATGTGGACTTGCTGTAAAGCACTTATATTGACTCTTTCCAATGTTATGATAAATTGCAATTGCTTCAATGACTGAGATTAGTTTGCTAATTTTTTCAATGGAGTTTCTGATTCATACTTGACATTGTGAATAGATTGTTACTTTAGCATAAGAAATCATATGAGTAGGTGTGTGTTGCTATTCTAAGAATGATCATGATGCCCTCATGTCCATATTTTATTTTATTGACACCTCTATCTTTAAACATGTGGACATATTTTTCGATATCGGCTTCCGCTTGTGAACAAGCGAGGTCTAAGCTTGGGGGAGTTGATACATCCATTTTGCATCATGCTTTTATATCGATATTTATTGCATTATGGGCTGTTATTACACGGTATGTCACAATACTTATGTCTTTTCTCTCTCTTATTTTACAAGGTTTACATGCAGAGGGAGAATGCCGGCAGCTAGAATTCTGGGCTGGAAAAGGAGCAAATATTATAGACCTATTCTGCACAACTCCAAAAGTCTTGAAACTCCACGAAATTCAGTTTTGGAATATATTAAAAATATTGGGCGAAGAAAGCACCAGAGGGGGGCCACCCACTGTCCATGAGGGTGGAGGGCGAGCCCTACCCCCTGGGCGCGCCCCCTGCCTCGTGGGCCACCTAGAAGTCCCCCCGATGCCCATCTTCTGCTATAAGGTGTCTTTTACCCTGGAAAAAATCAAAAGGAAGCTTTTGGGATGAAGCGCCATCGTCTCGAGGTGGAACCTTGGCAGAACCAATCTAGGGCTTCGGCGGAGCTGTTCTGCCGGGGAAACATCCCTCCGGGAGGGGGAAATCGTCACCATCATCATCACCATCGATCCTCTCATCGGGAGGGGGTCAATCTCCATCAACATCTTCACTAGCACCATCTCCTCTCAAACCCTAGTTCATCTCTTGTATCCAATGTTTGTCTCAAAAACTCAGATTGGCGCCTGTGGGTTGCTAGTAGTGTTGATTACTCCTTGTAGTTGATGCTAGTTGGTTTATTCAGTGGAAGATTATATGTTCAGATCCTTTATGCACATTAATACCCCTTTGATTATGAACATGAATATGATTTGTGAGTAGTTACGTTTGTTCCTGAGGACATGGGAGAAGTCTTGTTATAAGTAGTCAAGTGAATTTCGTATTCGTTCGATATTTTGATGAGATGTGTTGTCTTTCCTCTAGTGGTGTTATGTGAACGCCGACTACATGACACTTCACCATTTTTTGGGCCTAGGAGAAGGCATTGGGAAGTAATAAGTAGATGATGGGTTGCTAGATTGACAGAAGCTGAAACCCTAGTTTATGCGTTGCTTCGTAGGGGGCTGATTTGGATCCATATGTTTCATGCTATGGTTAGGTTTACCTTAATTCTTCTTTCGTAGTTGTGGATGCTTGCGAGGGGGGTTAATCATAAGTGGGATGCTTATCCAAGGAAGGGCAATACCCAAGCACCGGTCCACCCACATATCAAACTATCAAAGTAACGAAGGTGGATCATATGAGCATGATGAAAACTAGCTTGACGATAATTCCCATGTGTCCTCGGGAGCGCTTTCCTTTATATAAGAGTTTGTCCAAGCTTGTCCTTTTCTACAAAAAGTATTGGGCCACCTTTCTGCTCCTTGTTTACTTTTGTTACTTGTTACCCATTACGAATTACGTTATCACAAAACTATCTGTTACCGATAATTTTAGTGCTTGCAGAGAATACCTTACTGAAAACTGCTTGTCATTTCCTTTTGCTCCTCGTTGGGTTCGACACTCTTACTTATCGAAACGACTACGATAGATCCCCTATATTTGTGGGTCATCAACTTGGTAATTCAATGCTTAACAGTGTGGTAAATGTTTACTTATCTCCCTGCTAACATTTATGCATACATGCCTATTTTTTTGTTTCATGTGTTTGTGTTTTTTCAGAGCAAAATATTGGCAATGTAAAAAACCTCAAGTCGTGCAAATTTATTGCGGATCAGCTTCACAAATCCCTTTCAAAAGGAAAGCCTACGACGGGCTGCCTCCCATTCTACAATGTTAGTTCCCCTATTCCCCTATTCTCTTTGTTACTGCAATTCATTTTATTTTTTTATTTTTTCCCATGATTTTTGGGTTGTATATCTTATTCCACCGACCTTTTTTTGTTTTCCAGCTTCTGTATGTAGATGATATTGACTTAACTGGCCTTGGTGTCATCTTGCCTAATGGTCCTTTTGCAATTAATGTGTGGAAGAATGAGCTGGCATTGAAAGTTCTTCGGATGGACGTCGAGAGGGACAAGCTTTCTTATGGGAAATTACCAGTAATTTGGTATTGTCATTTTTCTTACTTTTAAGGATCGCCATCTGTTTTCTCATGATTTTTATTTGTTTTTCATCATATTTTTCAGCTCAAGCCCCAATATGGCCAAGACTATTGCTTGTTTGGTGGCTTACAAGGTCTCGATAAATTCATGTGTGTTCATGCATTGCAAAACTGTACTGAACAGGCATTTACCTTTTTAGTGTGTTTGACTATTTGTTTTCTCTTTCCTAGTAAACATTGTTATAAAGACCTAACTTTTACTGTTTTTGTGATGGTAACCTTTTGTAGTTTGGATTCTCACTTGGATAATTTCTTTCATCTTATCTATGTGTGGTATTTTTAGTAGTTTTTGCATGGTAATTTATGTCTCTCACAACCTGATTACTTGTTTTTTCATCCATGTTTTTCCTATCAGAAACTCTCTAAAGCTTCTGCTATCGTGGGTCACTTTTTGTCTGGCATGGTTGGCCTCCTGGGTGGGCTTGTTAATGAGTTCATGTCCTTGGACGACGAAGACAACTCAGGGATGTCTCGTATGTTAGAGAGCCAACTTGAGGATTTATCTTCTGCTGCCGGGAAGACTGCAATCAACTGTCCTACATCCCGCTCGCGTGAAGTAAAAGAAACCAACAAGCAAAATGTTGAAGGTTTAGATTATGATCATGAGCATGATGATGGTGGCAGTGATGGTCACTCTGACGAAGATCTGGATTTTCATGTTCATTACCATGGCTCTTCAGGTGGTTTGATGCTTTCGGTAGCAGCGGACCGAATGCCCATAAGACTTCAGGTAGTGGGACAGCGAATGCAAATGTGGGTGAAACCATTTTTGCAACTGCCAATGTGTCGGTAAGGTCAGCTGGAATTGATGGAACCACCACTCCTGCAGGAACCGACCAGCCTCTCGAGTCTCGGATTATGCTTACTACATGTTCCAGGAATGTATCTAGTGATGGATTGCATAACCAGCTAGATATGATAGATACTCAAAATGAGGTTGTTGTTGATGCTTCTGTGAAGAGGTGCGGTTCTTCTCTTGTCTGTAACTTGGATAAGAAATATTCCAAGCGTCGCAAGAAATTACGCCTACCTTCTCTGCCCATGGCCACTGGTACAACTGTCTCTGACCAGCCGTCATTGGATGATACACATTGTTGTACCAAGGCAATGGTCATCAATGAGCTTGGCATTGTAGGCTCTGATAAGGGCATTAACTCAGTAATTGTTGATCCCACGCAGAAGAAGCAGCATCCTCGGAAGTGAGTTTCTTATCCTCTGCCAATCGAGTTCTTTTTATTTCCTTTTTTATATAGCATTTTTTGTTAGCTGTTTCTGCATGATAACTTTTTGTACATATTTAGATGTTTTTATTCTTTTGTGTTAGAACTTTTTCAAGTACCTACCTGATAACCCACAAGTGTAGAGGATCGCAACAGTTTTCAAGGGTAGAGTATTCAACCCAAATTTCTTGATTCGACACAAGGGGGGCCAAAGAATATTCTCAAGTATTAGCAGCTGAGTTGTCAATTCAACCACGCCTGGAAACTTAATATCTGCAGCAAGGTATTTAGTAGCAAAGTAATATGATAGTAGTGGTAACGATAGCAAAAGTAACGGTAGCAACAGTAATATTTTTGGGTTTTGTAGTGATTGTAACAGTAGCAACGGAAAAGTAAATAAGCGAAGAACAATATATGGAAAGCTCGTAGGCATTGGATCAGTGATAGAGAATTATGTCGGATGTGATTGATCATGTAACAGTCATAACCTAGGGTGACACAGAACTAGCTCCAGTTCATCAATGTAATGTAGGCATGTATTCCGAATATAGTCATACGTGCTTATGGAAAAGAACTTGCATGACATCTTTTGTCCTACCCTCCCGCGGCAGCGGGGTCCTAATGGAAACTAAGGGATATTAAGGCCTCCTTTCAATAGAGTACCGGACTAAAGCATTAACACATAGTGAATACATGAACTCCTCAAACTACGGTCATCACCGGTAAGTATCCCGATTATTGTCACTTCGGGGTTAACGGATCATAACACATAATAGGTGACTATAGACTTGCAAGATAGGATCAAGAACTCTCATATATTGACGAAAACATAATAGGTTCAGATCTGAAATCATGGCACTCGGGCCCTAGTGACAAGCATTAAGCATAGCAAAGTCATAGCAACATAATCTCATAACATAGTGGATACTAGGGATCAAACCCTAACAAAACTAACTCGATTACATGATAAATCTCATCCAACCCATCACCGTCCAGCAAGCCTACGATGGAATTACTCACGCACGGCGGTGAGCATCATGAAATTGGTGATGGAGGAAGGTTGATGATGACGACGGCGACGGATTCCCCTCTCCGGAGCCCTGAACGGACTCCAGATCAGCCCTCCCGAGAGAGTTTAGGGCTTGGCGGTGGCTCCGTATCGTAAAACATGATGAATCCTTCTCTCTGATTTTTTTTCTCCCTGAAACTGAATATATGGAGTCAAGGTTGAGGTCGGTGGAGCGTCAGGGGGCCTGAGGGAGTCCTGGATTAGGGGGTGTTCAGGTAGCCGGACTATACCTTCAGCCGGACTCCTGGACTATGAAGATACAAGATTGAAGACTTCGTCCCGTGTCCGGAGGGGACTTTCCTTGGCGTGGAAGGCAAGCTTGGCGATGCGGATATTCGAGATCTCCTACCATTGTAACCGACTCTATGTAACCCTAACCCTATCTGGTGTCTATATAAACCGGAGGGTTGTAGTCCGTAGGCAATCAACTCCATACACAACAATCATACCATAGGCTAGCTTCTAGGGTTTAGCCTCCTTGATCTCGTGGTAGATCTACTCTTGTACTACCCATATCATCAATATTAATCAAGCAGGAGTAGGGTATTACCTCCATCGAGAGGGCCCGAACCTGGGTAAAAACATCGTGTCCCTTGTCTCCTGTTACCATCCGGCCTTGACGCACAGTTCGGGACCCCCTACCCGAGATCCGCCGGTTTTGACACCGACAGGGCCCACGAGGCAGGGGGCACGCCCAGGGGGGTAGGGCGCGCCCCCCACCCTCGTGGGCAGGTGGTGGACCCCCTGACGTAGATCTTTCTTCCAGTATTTTTTATATATTCCAAAATAATTCTCCGTTGATTTTCAGGTCATTCCGAGAACTTTTATTTCTACACAAAAATAACACCACGGCAATTCTGCTGAAAACAGCGTCAGTCCGGGTTAGTTCCATTCAAATCATGCAAGTTAGAGTCCAAAACAAGGGCAAAAGTGTTTGGAAAAGTAGATACGACGGAGACGTATCAACTCCGCCAAGCTTAAACCTTTGCTTGTCCTCAAGCAATTCAATTGATAAACTGAAAGTGATAAAGAAAAAACTTTTACAAACTATGTTTGCTCTTGTTGTTGTAAATATGTAAAGCCAGCATTCAAGTTTTCAGCAAATATTATGAACTAACCATATTCACAATAACATTTAGGTCTCATATTTACTCATATCAATGACATAATCAACTAGCGAGCAGTAATAATAAATCTCGGATGACAACACTTTCTCAAAACAATCATGATATGATATGACAAGATGGTATCTCGCTAGCCCTTTTTGAGACCGCAAAACATAAATGCAGAGCACCTTTAAAGATCAAGGACTAACTAGACATTGTAATTCATGGTAAAAGAGATCCAATCAAGTCATACTCAATGTACACTAACAGTAATGGATGCAAATGACAGCGGTGCTCTCCAACTGGTGCTTTTTAATAATAGGATGATGACTCAGCATAAAATTAAATAGATAGGCCCTTCGCAGTGGGAAGCGGGGATTTGTAGAGGTGCCAGAGCTCGGTTTTGAAATAGATATGAATGAAATTTTGAGCGGTATACTTTCATTGTCAACATAACAACTGAGAGATCTCGATATCTTCCATGCTACACACATTATAGGCGGTTCCCAAACAAAATGGTAAAGTTTATAATCCCCCTCTACCAAAAAGCATCAATCCATGGCTTGCTCGAAACAATGAGTGCCTCCAACTAACAACAGTCCCGAGGGAATTTTGTTTGCAGTTATTTTGATTTGATTTGCATAGAGCATGGGACTGGGCATCCCGGTGACCAACCATTTTCTCATGAGTGAGGAGCGGAGTCCACTCCTCTTGAGAATAACTCGCCTAGTGTGGAAGATACAGACATCCCTAGTTGATACATGAGCTATTCGAGCATACAAAACAGAATGTTTATTTGAAGGTTTAGAGTTTGGCACATAAAAGTTTACTTGGAACGGCAGGTAGATACCGTATATAGGTAGGTATGGTGGACTCATATGGAACAACTTTGGGGTTTATGGAATTGGATGCACAAGCAGTATTCCCGCTTAGTACAAGTGAAGGCTAGCAAAAGACTAGGAAGCGACCAGCTAGAGAGCGACAACAGTCATGAACATGCATTAAAATTAATCAACACCGAATGCAAGCATGAGTAGGATATAATGCACCATGAACATAAATATCGTAGAGGCTATGTTGATTTTGTTTCAACTACATGCATGAACATGTGCCAAGTCAAGCCACTCGAATCATTCAAAAGAGGATACCACCCTATCATACCACATCACAACCATTTTAATAGCATGTTGGCACGCAAGGTAGACCATTATAAACTCCTAGCTAATTAAGCATGGCATAAGCAACTATAATCTCTAATTGCCATTGGAAATATGCTTTTTTCATAATAGGCTGAATCAGGAATGATGAACTAATCATATTTACAAAAACAAGACAGGTCGAGTTCATACCAGCTTTTCTCATCTCAATAAGTTCATCATATAATCATCATTATTGCCTTTCACTTGCACGACCGAATAGTGTGGATAATAATAATAGTGCACGTGCATTGGACTAAGCTGGACTCTGCAAGCATTCAATTCAAGAGAGAACACAAGGTAACATGGGCTCTTGGTTAGATCAACAATAATGCATATGAGAGCCACTCAACATTTTAATCATGGTCTTCTCCTATTGACCCCCAAAGAAAAGAAAAGAAAAGAAAAGAAGTAAAACTATTTACACGGGAAAGCTCCCAACAAGCAAAAGAAGAACAGGAAATCTTTTTGGGTTTTCTTTTAATTACTACTACAAGCAAGAAAGTAAACTAACTAAAAGCTACAACTAATTTTTTTGGTTTTTCTTAAGGTTTATCAAACACACAAGAAGAAAGCATAAAAGGGAAATAAACTAGTATGGATATTACAATGAAAAAGTATGAGCACCGACAACTAGCATGAGTGTGTGAACAAGAATGTAATGTCGGTGAGAAGTACGTACTCCCCCAAGCTTAGGCTTTTGGCCTAAGTTGGTCTATGGCCACGCCTGGCCTGGTAGATATCCAAAGTTGTAGCTGGGGTCGTACTGAGAAGAATCCCCCTGGTGCCACTGGTTGGCGATCTCTTCCGGATTCCACTGATAAATACACCGCTGGTGAGGATCAAATTGTGGTTCCGTCTCTGGCTCTGTAGCTAGTGTGGGGTTTTGGTAGGCGTGAATGGCCTCCAGTAGAACAAGGTACTTGCCTGCAAATAAGACAAACAAGGAAGGAGTAGGCAAAGTAATAGTCTCAGGGTGATTTTTATCAAATATCAGCTTGTACTTAAGCATCTTTTCCTTATTCTTAACAATAAAATCATGTGCTACCATACTCTTATAGTCTAGAAAATCAGGAGGCAGCAACTTTTCTTCCTTCTCATAATGTCTAATAGGTATGTTAAAATGTGCAGCGAGGCGTGAGGCAAAAATACCTCCCAAGATGGGGCCCTTAGTACAGTTAAGATTTAACTGCTTTGCAACAATAGCGCCCATACTAAATGTGTCATCAGGGAACAAGGCATGGCACAAAATAACAATATCAGGGGCACTAAGGTTGCCACAGTTTCCGCGACAAATTAAGCATCTACTAGCAAATCTTGCAAAGTAACGTAAAACAGGAAAATGTATGCTAGTAATTCTTGCATCGGAAACTTTCCTTGTTTCCCCTACAGCAATTGTATCAATAAACCCTTCCACATCGTCACGGTGTGGTTCCTCTACACTGCCCTCGAAAGGGATCAAACGAACCCGACAAAAATCACGAAGTGACATCTCCTTATGCTCATCATATAAATAAAATTCCATCGTAGGTGGTGAGCTCCTAGCATGGAAATGAAAGTTTTGCACAAAGATATTGGTGAGTAAGAGATAATGTTCGCGTTGGTCATGGAGGAAGGCGGTGAGGCATGCATTCTCAGCCAACTCACAGAAATCATCATAAATCCGGGCCGCTCTCAAGAAATCATCACAAGGCCATTCACACGGCCGGACCTCCGCGGTGCGAGGGAGATTATACTTGGGCTTCTTGTTCTATTCACTTTGTTTATCCTTCGAGCTTCGGCTCGATGAGCCCCTCAAAAATCTCCTCATCTTTTTCTGAAATTTTTAGCAACTTCAAAATAAAAGTGAACCAAACTCAACAAAATTGATAGCAACTACTCCTACAAGTGCCTAGAGGATATATCATGCATTAAAACTACTTTTGACCATATAAATTTGACATGCAAGCTCAAGAACAGGGTCACCTAAGCAGCAAAAATTTGCAATGAATAAAGCACTAGAACAAAAACTAATTGGACCATTGGAGGAGTCACATATAAAGAACAATCCCCCAAAGCAGTTCTGTGAATGGAGCTTTGAGCTAGGAGATCGAAAATGGTAGCAAGATGAGCTAGAACTCGTGCTTGAGCTGGTTTGTGATTTTTTTTGGGAGGAAGAAGGAGTGTGTGGTGGCTGGAATAAGTGGAGGAGACCCACGTGGGGTCCATGAGGCAGGGGCACGCCTAGGGGGGTGGGCGCGCCCTCCACCCTCGTGGGCACATGGCTGCTCCCCTGTTGTGTTTTCAGTGTCAGATATCCTCAAATATTCTAGAAAAAATCGTATTTAATTTTTAGGGCATTTGGTGAACTTTTATTTTCATGGTATTTTTTATTGCATTGATAATTCAAAAAACAGACAGAAAAATACTATTTTTTCTTTATTTAATATAAATAACAGAAATTAA
Organism: Triticum urartu; assembly: GCF_003073215.2. NCBI lineage: Eukaryota > Viridiplantae > Streptophyta > Magnoliopsida > Poales > Poaceae > Triticum > Triticum urartu. The sequence goes on along the minus strand of NC_053027.1, from coordinate 350,558,765 downwards.
AAAGAGGGTACAGAGAGTTGTGTTTTCTAAATTCATCCATCTCATGCTCATCAAAAGGAATCCACTAACAATGTTGATCAGGTCTAGTTAACAAACTCATTTCGAATAACATGAAACCGGAGAATTTTCGAATAACACTAGGTTACCTCAACGGGGATATGCATGTCCCCAACAATAAGAATATCGTATTTCTTCTTGACAGTAGGAAGAGGAAATTCAAAACCTCCAATAGTGATTGTTGAAATTTTTCTAATAGAATTGATATTGTGGACTTGAGGTTGTTTCCTCGGAAAGTGTACCGTATGCTCATTACCATTAACATGAAAAGTGACATTGCCTTTGGTGCAATCAATAACAGCCCCTGCAGTATTCAAAAAGGGTCTTCCAAGAATAATAGACATACTATCGTCCTCGGGAATATCAAGAATAACAAAGTCCGTTAAAATAGTAACGTTTGCAACCACAACAGGCAATCCTCACAAATACCGACAGGTATAGCAGTTGATTTATCAGCCATTTGCAAAGATATTTCAGTAGGTGTCAACTTATTCAAATAAAGTCTACAATATAAAGAGAGAGGCATAACACTAACACCGGCTCCAAGATCACATAAAGTAGTTTTAACATAGTTTCTTTTAATGGAGCATGGTATAGTTGGTACTCCTGGATCTCCAAGTTTCTTTGGTATTCCACCCTTAAAAGTATAATTAGCAAGCATGGTGGAAATTTCAGCTTCCGGTATCTTTCTCTTATTAGTAACAATATCCTTCATGTACTTGGCATAAGGATTCATTTTAAGCATATCAGTCAAACACTTACGCAAAAAGATAGGTCTAATCATTTTAGCAAAGTGCTCAAAATCCTCATCATCCTTTTTCTTGGATGGTTTAGGAGGAAAGGGCATGGGTTTCTGAACCCATGGTTCTCTTTCTTTACCGTGCTTCCTAGCAACAAAGTCTCTCTTATCATAACGTTGATTCTTTGATTGTGGGTTATCAAGATCAACAGCAGGTTCAATCTCTACATCATTGTCATTACTAGGTTGAGCATCAACATGAACATCATCATTAACATTATCACTAGGTTCATGTTCGTTACCGGCTTGTGTTTTAGCATCAGAAATAGAAATGTCATTAGGATTCTCAGGTGTGTCTACAATAGGTTCACTAGAAGCATGCAAAGTCCTATCATTTTTCTTTTTCTTCCTTTTAGAAGGACTAGGTGCATCAATATTAATTCTCTAAGAATCTTGCTCAATTCTCTTAGGGTGGCCTTCAGGATACAAAGGTTCCTGAGTCATTTTACCACCTCTAGTTGCAACTCTAACAGCAAAGTCATTATTCTTACTATTCAATTCACTGAGCAGATCATTCTAAGCTTTAAGTACTTGTTCTACTTGAGTGGTAACCATAGAAGCATGTTTACTAATAAGTTTATGTTCACCTTTAACATTAGCCATATAATCACCCAAGTGTTCAAGCATATCAGCATTGTGTTTCAATTGTCTACCAACATAAGCATTAAAATTTTCTTATTTGACAATAAAATTATCAAACTCATCTAAGCATTGGCTAGCAGACTTATTACGAGGAATATCACCTTCATCAAATATATAGAGAGAATTTACCTTTACTACCTGTGTCGGGTTATCAAGACCGTGTGTTTCTTCAATAGGTGATGAATTAAGACCATGTATTTCTTCAATAGGTGGTAAATTCTTAATATCTTCAGCTTTAATACCTTTTCCTTTCATAGATTTATTTGCCTCTTGCATATCTTCAGGACTGAGAAATAGAATACCCCTTTTCTTCGGAGTTGTCTTAGGAGTTGGTTCAGGAAGTGTCCAATTATTTTCATTAGTCAGCATATTATTCAAAAGAATTTCAGCTTGATCAATAGTTCTTTCCCTGAAAACATAACCAGCACAACTATCCAGATAATCTCTGGAAGAATTATAAAAGATATCAAGTATTTCATTTTTCTTGAGAGGATGATCAGGCAAAGCATTAAGTAATTGGAGAAGCCTCCCCCAAGCTTGTGGGAGACTCTCTTCTTCAATTTGCACAAAATTATAAATTTCCCTTAAAGCAGCTGGCTTTCTTATGAGCGAGGAAATATTTAGCAGAGAAGTAGTAAATCATATCCTGGGGACTAAGCACAAAACCAGGATCAAGAGAATTAAACCATATCTTAGCATCACCCTTTAATGAGAACGAAAATAATTTAAGGATATAGCAGTAGCGAGTTTTCTCATCATTAGTAAATAGGGTAGCTATATCATTTAATTTAGTAAGATGTGCCAAAATAGTTTCAGATTCATAGCCATAGAAAGGATCAGATTCAACCAAAGTAATTAACTCAGGATCAATACAGAAATCATAATCCTTATCAGTAATAAAGATAGGTGAAGTAGCATAAGCAGGATCATATTTCATTCTAGCATTCAAAGTCTTTTCTTTCAGCTTAGCTAATAGTTTCTTAAGATTACTTCTATCATTGCAAGCAAGAAAGTCTCTAGCGGTTTCTTCATCCATAACATAACCCTCAGGAACAACATGTAATTCATATCTAGGGGGAGAATCTTCATCATCACTTTCATCAATATTATCAGTTTCAATAATTTCATTCTCTCTAGCCCTAGCAAGTTGTTCATCAAGAAATTCACCAAGCGGCACAGTAGTATCAAGCATAGAAGTAGTTTCATCATAAGTATCATGCATAGCAGAAGTGGCATCATCAATAACATGCGATATATCAGAAAGAATAGCAGGTGTAGGGTCGCAAGCTTACTCAAAACAGAAGGTGAATCAAGTGCAGAGCTAGATGGCAGTTCCTTACCTCCCCTCGTAGTTGAGGGATAAATCTTGGTTCTTGGATCTTTCAAGTTCTTCATAATGATAAGCAGATATAAATCCCAAGTGACTCAAAGAATAGAGCTATGCTCCCCGGCAACGGCGCCAGAAAATAGTCTTGATAACCCACAAGTATAGGGGATCGCAACAGTTTTCGAGGGTAGAGTATTCAACCCAAATTTATTGATTCGACACAAGGGGAGCCAAAGAATATTCTCAAGTATTAGCAGCTGAGTTGTCAATTCAACCACACCTGGAAACTTAATATCTGCAGCAAGGTATTTAGTAGCAAAGTAATATGATAGTAGTGGTAACGATAGCAAAAGTAATATTTTTGGGTTTTGTAGTGATTGTAACAGTAGCAACGGAAAAGTAAATAAGCGAAGAACAATATATGGAAAGCTCGTAGGCATTGGATCAGTGATAGAGAATTATGCCGGATGCGATCGATCATGTAAGAGTCATAACTTAGGGTGACACAAAACTAGCTCCAGTTCATCAATGTAATGTAGGCATGTATTCCGAATATAGTCATACGTGCTTATGGAAAGAACTTGCATGACATCTTTTGTCCTACCCTCCCGTGGCAGCGGGGTCCTAATGGAAACTAGGGGATATTAAGGCCTCCTTTTAATAGAGTACCGGACCAAAGCATTAACACATAGTGAATACATGAAGTCCTCAAACTACGGTCATCACCGGTAAGTATCCCGATTATTGTCACTTCGGAGTTAACGGATCATAACACATAATAGGTGACTATAGACTTGCAAGATAGGATCAAGAACTCTCATATATTGACGAAAACATAATAGGTTCAGATCTGAAATCATGGCACTCGGGCCCTAGTGACAAGCATTAAGCATAACAAAGTCATAGCAACATCAATCTCAAAACATAGTGGATACTAGGGATCAAACCCTAACAAAACTAACTCGATTACATGATAAATATCATCCAACCCATCACTGTTCAACAAGCCTACGATGGAATTACTCACGCACGGCGGTGAGCATCATGAAATTGGTGACGGAGGAAGGTTGATGATGACGATGACGACGGATTCCCCTCTCCGGAGCCCCGAATGGACTCTAGATCAGCCCTCCCGAGAGAGTTTAGGGCTTGGCGGCGTCTCCGTATCGCAAAACGCGATGAATCCTTCTCTCTGATGTTTTCTCCCCGAAAGTGAATATATGGAGTCAAGGTTGAGGTCGGTGGAGCGTCAGGGGGCCCACGAGGCAGGGGGCACGCCCAGGGGGTAGGGCGCGCCCCCCACCCTCATGGACAGGTGGTGGGCCCCCTGACGTAGATCTTTCTTCCAGTATTTTTTATATATTCCAAAATAATTCTTCGTTGATTTTCAGGTCATTCCGAGAACTTTTACTTCTGCACAAAAATAACACCACGACAATTCTGTTGAAAACAGCGTCAGTCCGGGTTAGTTCCATTCAAATCATGCAAGTTAGAGTCCAAAACAAGGGCAAAAGTGTTTGGAAAAGTAGATACGACGAAGACGTGTCACTACCTTCTGATAATTAGAAGTAACTGTGTTTGGTTACTACAACTTTTTGTGTCTAATAACTTTTTATTCCTCAATAAGCATGTGTTTTTGTCTAAAACGTTTAGTAATTATATCCTGGTATGGTTGATAACTTTAGTAGTTATTTTCTTGATCATAACTTTAGTATTTTATTTGAACAAGATGTAGTTTAACTTTGTTTGCACGATATTTAGTAATTATATGCTGGTAAGCATATGTTGTTGTCTCTGGTAACATTTTTCTCATTCACACTATATCCTCTTCAAATAAATTTCCAGCGATTCGGATGCTCCATCTATTAGTGTTGTCGGCCTTCCGCCAATGCGGTCTACCAGCGTGGGTGTCACATCTCAGGTGGTACCTAGTAATATTACATGTTCTTCAGTAGATGTGGACTCGTCTGACACGTCATGTAGGTGATTATGAATGTTATTTCTCACTATGGGAAATCTAAATGATTCTCTCTATTTGTTAATTTTTTGGTATATTAGGTGACCATATACCGGTAATTTAACTCTTTTATGTGTGGTATCACAAATGGTATGGAAAGGGTTGGTAGTTTTTATAGTCAAAGCTCCTGTAAGATTTACTGTTATTTAGCATGATAAATTTGTTGGTAACTTTGTTTACCATATTAGCATGATACTCCAGTTTGTTATCTTCATAGTTACCATCTTCATTAATGGTTCGGGACGATATCGATTTTTGCATTATGTGGATAACTAAGTTGGTCATATGCTGATAAATAAGGTGAATAAAAGCTGGTAGCTAATGTAAATATAATCTGGTAACTAAGGTCTATATAAGCTGGTAACTAATGTTCTATTAGCTGGTAACTAACGTTACTAGAAGCTGGTAACGTTTCTATTTTTTGTATGGCATAATTAATATGGTACTATATATCTGATCTAGTTATTTTGTACATATCATGATAAGTATAACTCCTTTTTTACAACCATTTTTTTGCCTATGCGTGCAACAAGAAGACCATGGTTGCTGTAAGAAAGGTTAAGGTGTCTTCTAAAGTTGTTGTTGCAACTATGTCTTCTCCTCATTTCGCTTCCAAGGATTCGAAAGATGATTTTAAAGACTGGTCGTGGTTACTTCTCCAATAGCCGTTGCGCAAGATGATGCCCCTGTGAGGAATTCACCAGATGCTGGTTTTGGAGCTATGGAACAGCTCGGGGCAGCAGCCACTATTACTCAAGTGGTAGAAGAGATTGCCAATGTTGTTCTTGGCACTCAAGCTGAAATGTCTGCTGATCAAGCTCAAGGAAATGCTCCTATAGGTGGTGTTACCATAGCTGAAGATGCCCAAGCTCTTGCCAAAACACCATGTGTTGTTCAATCTCAAGTTGAATCTGCCCAATCCACTATGGTAGAACCAGTTGAAAGTGAAGTTGCAGTAGGTGTGGAAGCTCAAGCTGGGGATGACCAAGTCACCGCCCAAGAATTCAGCAGTATTGCAGATGCAGAAGATGTTGCTGCTGAGAGGGCCTACTGGGATTTCACGCCACCATCTTGCTCTCTTGGCCTAGATTTTGGCCTTACACCGCAGAACCAGATATTACTATGAAAGTCGCAGTCCCAGCTGTAGTACCAGCACCGGCCCCAGTGGTTCTTTCAACAAATCAAGCACCAGTAGTGGGCCCAGCGGATAACAATGCTCCCCAAGAACCGGCAACAGCATCCCCAATTGACCAGACAACAGCATCACCTCGGGATTTAAAGAATGCAGGAGATAATCCTGTTGACGCTAAGCCGTTTTCATGCTCTTAGCCTACTGACATTGGTAAGTTAAGGCATTTATGTGTCTTCGCTTTATCACAAAAGAGTGATGGGATGGATGTCTGCTTTCGAAGACTTTTTTATGCTTTCAGTTTGCTCCTTATCTGTCTATTTATGCTCTTTTATTCTATGTATGGACCCCCCCCCATGTAATGACTTTTGCTTTTGTGTGTGTGCTATGAAATTAACTATGTGTTTTCATTTCACATTTGTTCTTCCCTTTTATGTTGTCTAGTCTGTGGACGTATTATATCTGGTATTTATTGTTCATTATTCTTGGTAACATTACTAATATGTGACTAATAATTATAGCGCTCTACCTTTTTTGCCGCTAATTGTAACTACAGGAAAAATATTGTACTTTTTTTGCTGACCATTTAATCGTATGGTAAGTTTTACCATGATAACCTTTGCGAATGTTATGCTAGTATTTATATACAGTCCAGAGCTTTTTATAACAAAAGTGTTCAAACTAACTGGCTTCACTTTTTGTGCTAATTAGTTACCCACATGGTAACATTTTTTACCACACCCCTGGTACCTATATTTTGTTGTTTGTGAAGGTGGTAACTATAACATCCAAGTGATTTTATGCTATAACTCTTGAACTAATTAACCATATGATCCCCTGATAACTTATGTTATTACCATGCTGATAACTTCAACCCTTTTCTTTTGTTGCTGAAAATACACGCCCCCCCCCCCCCCCCCCCGACACACACAAATCATTCTAATACATTCATGCTGACCCTTTAACTATCCTAACCACCCTCATTTTTTCCTTTTTTCTCTCTGTAGTAATTATATCATCAAGCTGAACTAACTATCACTTTTTCTTTAGCTATTTTTCCACATATTTGACACCTTTTAATGACATTTTCTTTCGGTTCACAAACTGACCTGATCCCAAATTTTTGAAGAGCGTCGAGTTCGAGTATATGATGCTGATGTTGAAGACGATGATGTAATTGTGTGGGTTGAAAAAGTCGAACGTGCTAGTGTTAGAGCAAAAGCAAATTATTCTTCTGTAGTATTGATAGGAAGATTTTTTGTAACAACCTTTTTTCTACTTCCAACCTTGATAACATCATTATGTTCATGTTGATAACATACTGTTCTTAACTCTGATAAGTTCTTTTTTTGTTTCCCCATAATATTTCTTTACCAATCCCAACACTGATAACTACCTTCACTTTTCTTCTAGACCACCCCAGCAGCCCTGTATTTGTGACACTAGTTATTCAACCTCCCAATGGTATTCATCGGCAAGTGTGACTCCTAAATCGTACATTCGAAAAGTTAGGGTAGCCCGCCCATCACAGTTTCTACTGCCTCCATATTGTGGCCTCACGGCATCTGCACTCGAAGAGCCTATTTACGCAGAAGTTATCAAGCACACCACTGATTCAGTTGACCCCAGGATAACACAGTAATGACATTTACTGTTTTCCATTTCTCTAGCCTTTGACCCCTCACTAGTAAAACATTGGCTTATATACTTTTTTTGCTTTCTAGTATTAGGGTTATTGACATCGATGGGCGGTGGGTCACATTCAAGGAGCTTGCTAATAGTTTGAAAGAAGGTGGTCATGTTTCAAATAATATTGTAGAGCTCCACATCTGAACTCTTGCTGATTTTGTACCCGCGGGGAAGTTATTTTTCCGTGGTTGTTGTTAGTATATCTTCTCGTAGGTGATTTCAAGAGCAAGTGCCTAATCAAACATTTCTGTCGTGATGGAAACTACATACTTAGTCACCAAAATCAGTTACATTTTTCGATGTAAACTACATACTTTTTTGCTTTTAAATCCTACATGTTGTTTTTTAATTGGTATAACAGGCTTATTTTTTAAGCTGTTGATTTGGTTTTGTCACACACCGTACCACTAAATAATTTTAGTCGATACCTAGTTCTCTTACTTTCTTTGGTAACTTTCATGTATGCCTATTGGTAATCTCTGCTGTTAGTGATCTGATAACTTGCTTTTTAACTATAAATGCATTGGTAACTTCTCGTGTTCATATGTTCCCATTTTTTATAGCTTTTGTTTCCAACACTGCAAAAGTTGGGACTTAGACCAAAGGACAGGCATTGGTATGTCTTGTGCCTTAATCTCAAGGCAAAATGATTTGAAGTTCTTGATTCTCTTTGTCCAGAAGATCCCTTCACTTATCACACATGTGAGGAAGCTTATGAATGGTATTAAAAAATCCTGGTTGATTGTGTACAAGGACTCGAGTAAGCAGATCCAAGAGTATGATCTTGTGTACATCGATGTATTCAAACATGACAATGGGTTAGCTTTTCTGGCTGGTACTCCATCATTTTTCCCATCTAAATCCTCGGTAACTTAGTTGTGTAGCATTTTAAAAGTTCTTTCACCTTTTGCATATCTTATTTTCTTTTAACACATTTGTTTTTTTCCTTACAGCACTGATTGCGGTTCCTTCGCGTTCAAGATCTTGGAGTTCTGGGATGGTAAAAATATCCCGGCAATAACTCTAGAGCAGATCTCGGCATTGAGGAAGATATTGACAAGCATGTGGCATGACCATCCTCATAACAGATGCACGCAGTGGCGCTATCCCTTGTTCAATAAAAAGTAATTGAGGTGAGAAACTTGCACCAATATAAGTTTGAATTTGTTCTTAATAATGATGATAGTTCATTCTCACTCATGTTGGACAAACGTATCCATGCTGAACAATCTGATCGCTTATTTTTCTGGTCTGGTTACTATCATTTTATACATTTTTGGTGATAACTTATGTTATTCAGTGCTGATAACATATCTTATTCGGTGCTGATAACTTTCTATTTCATGGTGTCATAACATTTTGCTTACAAGTAAAGAACGATAACTAATCTCATTCAGTGCTGATAATCCCCATTACATTTGAATGATAACTTATCTGTTTTCGGTGTTGATAACATTTCATTACATGGCGTCATGACATCGTTTACACAATAAAAAGGGTAAAAATGATAAGTAAAATTACATAGTAGACTGATAACTTGCACTTCAATGCCCAGATAACTTTTTTGCACTTCAAGTTGGTAAACTTATCCCTTCCGTTCTTCATTTGCTGCAACTTTGATACGTCTCCGTCGTATCTACTTTTCCAAAAACTTTTGCCCTTGTTTTGGACTCTAACTTTGTATGATTTGAATGGAACTAACCTGGACTGACGCTGTTTTCAGCAGAATTACCTTGGTGTTGTTTTATGTGCAGAAAGCAAATATTCTTGGAAAGTCCTGAAACTCCATGGAATACCTTAGAAAAAATAATAAAAAATCCTCGCCAAAGATGAAGACCAGGGGGCCCACACCCTGTCCACGAGGGTGGGGGCGCCCCCCCCCCTCCTGGGCGCGCCCCCCTACCTCGTGGGCCCCCTGGAAACCCTCTGACGCCAATTCCAACTCTATATATTCGCTTCCGGAGAGAAAAAATCAGAGATAAGAAATCATCGCGTTTTACGATACGGAGCCGCCGCCAAGCCCTAAAACCTCTCGGGAGGGCTGATCTGGAGTCCGTTCGGGGCTTCGGAGAGGGGGATTCGTCGCTGTCGTCATCATCAACCATCCTCCATCACCAATTTCATGATGCTCACCGCCATGCGTGAGTAATTCCATCGTAGGCTTGCTGGACGGTGATGGGTTGGATGAGATTTATCATGTAATCGAGTTAGTTTTGTTAGGGTTTGATCCCTAGTATCCATTATGTTCTGAGATTGATGTTGCTATGACTTTGCTATGCTTAATGCTTGTCACTAGGGCTCGAGTGCCATGATTTCAGATCTGAACCTATTATGTTTTCATGAATATATGTGAGTTCTTGATCCTATCTTGCAAGTCTATACTCACCTACTATGTGTTATGATCCGGCAACCCCGAAGTGACAATAATCGGGACCACTCCCGATGATGACCATAGTTTGAGGAGTTCATGTATTCACTATGTGCTAATGCGTTGTTCCGGTTCTCTATTAAAAGGAGGCCTTAATATCCCTTAGTTTCCAATAGGACCCCGCTGCCACGGGAGGGTAGGACAAAAGATGCCATGCAAGTTCTTTTCCATAAGCACGTATGACTATATACGGAATACATGCCTACATTACATTGATGAATTGGAGCTAGTTATGTGTCACCCTATGTTATGATTGTTACATGATGAACCGCATCCGGCATAATTATCCATCACTGATCCTGTGCCTACGAGTTTTCCATATACTGGTTTACGCTTATTTACTTTCCCGCTGCTACTGTTACAATCACTACAAAATACCAAAAACATTACTTTTGTTGTCTTTACTTTTGTTGCCGTTACCACCACTATCATATTACTATGGTACTAAACACTTTGCTATAGATACTAAGTTTCCAGGTGTGGTTGAATTGACAACTCAGCTGCTAATACTTGAGAATATTCTTTGGCTCCCCTTGTGTCGAATCAATAAATTTGGGTTAAATACTCTACCCTTGAAAACTGTTGCGATCCCCTATACTTGTGGGTTATCAAGACCTTTTTCTGGCGCCGTTGCCGGGGAGCATAGCTCTATTCTTTGAGTCACTTGGATTTATATCTGCTGGACACTATGAAGAACTTGAAAGACTCTAAGACAACAATTTATCCCTCAACTACGAGGGGAGGTAAGGAACTGCCATCTAGCTCTGCACTTGATTCACCTTCTGTTATGAGTAAGCTAGCGACACCTAAACCTGCTTCTGTTATTCGTTCCGATATGTCGCATGTTATTGATGATGCCACTTCTACTATGCATGATACTTATGATGAAACTGCTTCTATGCCTGATACTACTGTGCCCCTTAGTGAATTTCTTGAAGAACAAATTGCTAGGGCTAGAGAAAGAGAAATTGATGAAACTGAATACGATGATGATAGTGATGATGAAAATATGCCTGTTATTCTTGAAGGTTATCTTTTTGATAAAGATTCTTCTTTAGCTATTTTAGCCTGCAAAGATAGATATGAGCTTAAAAGGTTATTGATTAAATGGAACAAAGAATCACTTAGAGATAAAATGACACCTGATCCTGCTTTTGCAACTTCACCTATATGTGTTCCTAATAAGGATTATGAATTCTCTGTTGATCCAGATATAATTACTTTGGTTGAATCTGATCCTTTTTATGGCTATGAATCTGAAACTGTTGTGGCACATCTTACTAAGTTAAATGATATAGCTGCCCTGTTCACTAATGATGAGAGATCGCGTTACTTCTATATTCTCAAAATATTTCCATTCTCATTAAAGGGTGATGCTAAGATATGGTTTAATTCTCTTGATCCTGGTTGTGTGCGTAGTCCCCAGGATATGATTTATTACTTCTCTGCTAAATATTTCCCTGCTCATAAGAAACAAGCTGCTTTGAGGGAAATATACAATTTCGTGCAAATTGAAGAAGAGAGTCTCCCACAAGCTTGGGGGAGGCTTCTAAAGTTACTTAATGCTTTGCCTGATCATCCTCTTAAGAAACCTGAAATACTTGATATCTTTTATAATGGACTAACCGATGCTTCCAGAGATTACCTGGATAGTTGTGATGGTTCTCTTTTCAGGGAAAGAACACCGAATGAAGCTGAAATTCTATTGAATAATATGTTGACAAATGAAAATAATTGGGCACCTCCTGAGCCAGCTCCTGAGCCAGCTCCTGATCCAATTACTGAGCCTATTCCTAAACCAACTCCGAAGAAGAGAGGTGTTCTATTTCTGTCCCAAAGATATGCAAGAGGCAAAGAAATCTATGAAAGAGAAAGGTATTAAAGCTGAAGACGTTAAGAATTTGCCTCCTATTGAAGAAATACATGGTCTTAATTCACCGCCTGTTCAAGAAACTTATGATCTCAATTCCTTATTTATTGAAGAACCTCCTGACCCCGATATCCCGACACAGGTAGTAGAGGTAAATTCTCTCTGTAGATATGATAAAGCTGAAGTTCCTCCTACTAAAATTGCTAGTCAGTGCTTGGATGAGTTTGATAACTTTATGTTTAAGCAAGACGACTTCAATGCTTATTTTGGTAGACAATTAAAAGAAAATGCTTATATGATTAGATGCTTGGGTGATTATATGGCTAATATTCAAGGTGAACTTAAACTTGTTAGCAAACATGCTTCTATGGTTACCACTCAAGTAGAACAAGTACTTAAAGCTCAAAAAGAATTGCTCCATGAAATGAATAATAAGAAAAATGATTATGCTCTTAGAGTGGCTACTAGAACTGGTAGAATGACTCAGGAACCTTTATATCCTGAAGGCCACCCTAAGAGAATCGAGCAAGATTCTCAGAGAAATAATATTGATGTTCCTAGTTCTTCTAAGAAGAAGAAAAAGAAAAATGATAGAACTGTGCAAACTTCTAGTGAACCTATTGCTGAACCACCTGATAATCCAAATGATATCTCTATGTCTGATGCTGAAACACAATCTGGTAATGAACATGAACCTAGTGAAAATGTTAATGATGATGTTCATGATGATGCTCAACCTAGTAATGATAATGATGTAGAAATTGAACCTGTTGTTGATCTTGATAACCCACAATCAAAGAATCAACATTATGATAAAAGAGACTTTGTTGCTAGGAAACATGGTAAAGAAAGGGAACCCTGGGTTCAGAAACCCATGCCTTTTCCTCCGAACCCATCCAAGAAGAAGGATGATGAGGATTTTGAGCGCTTTGCTGAAATGATTAGGCCTATCTTTTTACGTATGCGATTGACTGATGTGCTCAAAACAAATCCTTATGCTAAATATATGAAAGATATCATTACTGATAAAAGAAAGATACTGGAAGCTGAAATTTCCACCATGCTTGCTAATTATACTTTTAAGGGTGGAATACCAAAGAAACTTGGAGACCCCGGAGTACCACTATACCTTGCTCCATTAAAAGAAATTATATTAAAACTGCTTTATGTGATCTTGGAGCCGGTGTTAGTGTTATGCCTCTCTCTTTATATCGTAGACTTGACTTGAATAAGTTGACACCTACTGAAATATCTTTGTAATGCTAACAAATCAACTGATATACCTGTCGGTATTTGTGAGGACGTGCTTGTTGTGGTTGCAAACGTTACTATTTTAACGGACTTTGTTATTCTTGATATTCCCGAGGATGATAGTATGTCTATTATTCTTGGAAGACCTTTTCTTAATACTGCAGGGGCTGTTATTGATTGCAACAAAGGCAATGTCACTTTTCATATTAATGGTAATGAGCATACGGTACACTTTCCGAGGAAACAACTTCAAGTTCATAGTATCAACTCCATTGGAAAAATTCCATCGATTATAATTGGAGGTTTTGAATTTCCTCTTCCTACGGTCAGAAAGAAATATGATATACTTATTATAGGGGATGTGCATATCCCCGTTGAGGTAACTTAGTGATATTCGAAATTTCTCCGGTTTCATGATTATCGGAATGAGTTTGTTAACAAGACCTAATCAACCTTGTTAGTGGATTCTTTTTGATGAGCATGAGATGGATGAAACTAGAAGCACAACCTTCTGTACCCTCTTTATATTTTCTGTTAATTAGTAGAAATAAAGTAAAAATAGTATTTCTCTGTCTGTTTCCTGTCTTATCTGTGCAATATAAAAATATCCCGAAAATAAAAGTCCTCAGAATGCCTTGCCAATTTAATATGATTTTTTCGGGAATATTTGAGGATTTACTGTGCAAAAATTACCATGGGAGCAGGTGCCACCTGGCCACGAAGGTGGTGGGCGCCCCCCCCCCCTCCAGGGCGCGCCCCCTGCCTCGTGGGCCCATGGTGGCCCTCCTCCACTTATCCCAGCACCCATCTTCTTCCTCTGCCTCACACAAACCCGAAAAACCAACTCAAGCACGAGTTCCAGCCACTTTTGTTGTGATTTTCGATCTCCTTGCTCAAAGCACCTCTCGCAAAACTACTTGGGGAGATTGTTCCTTGGTATGTGACTCCTCCATTGGTCCAATTAGTTTTTGTTCTAGTGCTTTATTCTTTGCAAATTTGTGCTGCATAGGTGACCATGTTCTTGAGCTTGCATGTCAAATTTATATGGTTCCCAAGTAGTTCTAATGCTTGATATAGGCTCTAGGCACTTGTAGGAGTAGTTGCTATCAGTTTTATTGAAGTTGGTTCACTTTTGTTTGAAGTTACTAAAAATTTCAGAATTTTTTAGAAAATGATGAGGAGATTATTGAGGGGCTCATCGAGCCAAAGCTCGAAGGAAAAGGCACCGAAGCCTAAGTATAATTTGTCGCGCACCACGGAGATTCGGGCGTGTGAATGGCCTTCTGATGATTTCTTGAGAGCAGCCGGTATCTATGAAGATTTTCATGAATTGGCTCACAATGCAGGCCTCACCACTTTCCTCCACGACCAATGCGATCAGTATCTCTTACTCACAAATACCTTTGTGCAAAACTTTTATTTTCATCCTAGGAACTCACCACCTATGGTGGAATTTCATTTATATGATGAGCATAAGAAGATGTCACTTTTTGATTTCTGTCGTATTTGTTTAGTCCCTTTTGAGGGCAAGACAGAAGAACCACACCATGATGATGTGGAGGGATTTATTAATAATATCACTGTAGGAGAAACCAGGAAGGTTTCCGATGCACAAATCACTAGCATACATTTTCCTGTTTTACGTTACTTTGCATTATTTGCTAGTCGTTGTTTAATTGGACGCGGAAACTGTGGAAACCATAGTATCCCTGATATAATTATTCTACTCCAATGTTTATATAGTGATAACACTTTTAGTATGGGCGGTATTATTGCCAGACGGTTAAATATGAACCGTACTAAGGGCCCCATCTTTGGAGGCATTTATGCTACACGCCTAGCCGCACATTTTAACATACCTATTAGGCATGCTGAGAAGGAAGAAAAGGTGCTGCCCCACGTTTATCTAGATCATAAAGTATGGTAGCACATGATTTTATTGTTAAGAATAGGGCAGGGGAGCTTAAATATCAATTGTTCTTTAATAAACATCATCCCGAGACTATTACCTTGCCTGCTCCTTCTTTGTTTGATTTGACTGCAGGCACGTACCTTGTTCCGCTGACGGCAATTCATGCTTACCGGAACCCTGCACCCACTGAGGAACCAGAACAGGAACCACAAAATGAGCCCCCACAACAATCTGTTTATTCTTGGGATCGAGAGATGACTGTCAGCCAGTGGCAGTCAGAGTCTTCTTCTTCATCACAATATGATCCCAACTATCCTTCTTCATCACAGTACGACCCCAACTACTATTATTATGGATATCCACCAGGCCAGCCGTGGCCATAGACCAACTTAGGCCAAAAGCCTAAGCTTGGGGGAGTACGTATTTCTCACTGACATTACATTTATGTTCACACACACTCATTGCTAGATGTCGGTGCTTATACTCTTTCATTGTAATATCCATGCTAGTTCATTTTTCTTTTTCCTGCTTTCTTCTTGTGTGTTTGTTAAACCTTAAGAAAACCAAAAAAATTAGTAGTAATTTACTTTCCTGTTGTAGTAGTAATTAAAAAGAAAACCCAAAAATATTTCTCGTTCTTCTTTTGCTTGTTGGGAGCTTTCCCGTGTAAATAGTTTTATTTTCTTTTCTTTTCTTTGGGGGTTAGTAGGAGAAGACCATAATTAAATTGTTGTAGTGGCTCTTATATGCTTTAATGTTGATTTAATCCAGAGCCCATATTGCTTTGTCTTCTCCTGTTTCTTGAATGCTCGCAGATTCCAGCTTAGTCCAATGCACATGCACTCTTATTATTATTCACACCGTTCGGTCGTGCAAGTGAAAGGAAATTATGATGATATATGATGGACTGATTGAGATGAGAAAAGCTGGTATGAACTCGGACTCTTTTGGTTTTGTAAATATGATGAGCCCGTCATTCTTGATTCAGCTTATTATGAATAAACATGTTTGCAATGACAATTAGAGATCATAGTTGCTTGTGCCATGCTTGATTAGCTATGAGTTATAATGGTTTACCTTGTGTGCCAACATGCTATTGAGATTATTATGATGTGGTGTGATGGGGTGGTATCCTCCTTTGAATGATTTAAGTGACTTGACTTGGCACATGTTCACGCATGTAGTTGAAACAAAATCAACATAGCCTTCATGATATTTATGTTCATGGTGGATTATATCCTACTCATGCTTGCATCCAATGTTTATTAATTTTAATGCATGTACATGGCTGTTGTCGCTCTCTAGTTGGTCGCTTCCCAGTCTTTTGCTAGCCTTCACCTGTACTAAGCAGGAATACTGCTTGTGCATCCAATCCCTTAAACCCCAAAGTTATTCCAGATGAGTCCACTATACCTTCCTATATGCGGTATCTACCTGCCGTTCCAAGTAAATGTGTATGTGCCAAACTCTAAACCTTCAAATAAATATTCTGTTTTGTATGCTCAAATAGCTCATGTATCAACCAAGGTTGTCCTTATCTTCCGTGTTAGGCGGGTTATTCTCAAGAGGAGTGGACTCCGCTCCTCACTCACGAGAAAATGGCTGGTCACCGGGATGCCCAGTCTCATGCTTTACGCAAACTAAATCAAAATTAATTGCAAACAAAACTCCCCCTGGAACCTGATGTATGTTGGAGACACTCGTTGTTTCGAGCAAGTCATGGATTGATGCTTGTTGGTGGAGGGGGAGTATAAACTTTACCATTCTGTTTGGAAACCTCCTATAATTTGTTTAGCATGGAAGATATCGCCATCTCTTAGTTGTTACGTTGACAATGAAAGTATACCACTCAAAATGCAATTTATCTCTATTACAAAACCGAGCTCTGGCACCTCTACAAATCCCTGCTTCCCTCTATGAAGGGCCTATCCATTTACTTTTATGTTGAGTCATCACCCTCTTATTAAAGAGCACTAGCTGGAGAGCACAACTGTCATTTGCATTCATCACTATTAATCTATGTTGGGTATGACTATGATTGGATCTCTTTTACCATGAATTACAATGTCTAGTCAGTCCTTGATCTTTAAAGGTGCTCTGCATTTATGTTTTGCGGTCTCAGAAAGGGCTAGCGAGATACCATCTTGTTATATTATATTATGATTGTTTTGAGAAAGTGTTGTCATCCGAGATTTATTATTATGGCTTGCTAGTTGATTATGCTATTGATATGAGTAATTATGAGACCTGAGAATTATTACAAATGTGGTTAGTTATGATATATGCTAAAAACTTGAATGCTGGCTTGACATAATTACAACAACAAGAGCAAACAGAGTTTGTAAAAGTTTTTCTTTCTTTCTTTCAGTTTGTCAACTCAATTGCTTGAGGACAAGCAAGGGTTTAAGCTTGGGGGAGTTGATACGTCTCCGTCGTATCTACTTTTCCAAACAATTTTGCCCTTGTTTTGGACTCTAACTTGTATGATTTGAATGGAACTAACCTGGACTGACGTTGTTTTCAGCAGAATTACCTTGGTGTTGTTTTATGTGCAGAAAGCAAATATTCTCGGAAAGTCCTGAAACTCCACGGAATACCTTAGAAAAAATAATAAAAAATCCTTGCCAAAGATGAAGACCAGGGGGCCCACACCCTGTCCACGAGGGTGGGGGGCGCCCCCCCCCCCTCCTGGCTGCCCCCCCCTACCTCGTGGGCCCCCTGGAAACCCTCTGACGCCAATTCCAACTCTATATATTTGCTTCCGGAGAGAAAAAAATCAAAGAGAAGAAATCATCGCGTTTTACGATACGGAGCCGTCGCCAAGCCCTAAAACCTCTCGGGAGGGCTGATCTGGAGTCCGTTCGAGGCTCCGGAGAGGGGGATTCGTCGCCGTCGTCATCATCAACCATCCTCCATCACCAATTTCATGATGCTCACCGCCGTGCGTGAGTAATTCCATCGTAGGCTTGCTAGACGATGATGGGTTGGATGAGATTTATCATGTAATCGAGTTAGTTTTGTTAGGGTTTGATCCCTAGTATCCATTATGTTCTGAGATTGATGTTGCTATGACTTTGCTATGCTTAATGCTTGTCACTATGGCCCGAGTGCCATGATTTCAGATCTGAACCTATTATGTTTTCATGAATATATGTAAGTTATTGATCCTATCTTGCAAGTCTATACTCACCTACTATGTGTTATGATCCGGCAACCCTGAAGTGACAATAATCAGGACCACTCCCGATGATGACCATAGTTTGAGGAGTTCATGTATTCACTATGTGCTAATGCTTTGTTTCGGTTCTCTATTAAAAGGAGGCCTTAATATCCCTTAGTTTCCAATAGGACCCCGCTGCCACGGGAGGGTAGGACAAAAGATGTCATGCAAGTTCTTTTCCATAAGCATGTATGACTATATACGGAATACATGCCTACATTACATTGATGAATTGGAGCTAGTTCTGTGTCACCCTATGTTATGACTGTTACATGATGAACCGCATCCGGCATAATTATCCATCACTGATCCAGTGCCTACGAGTTTTCCATATACTGGTTTACGCTTATTTACTTTCCCGCTGCTACTGTTACAATCACTACAAAATACCAAAAACATTACTTTTGCTCTCTTTACTTTTGTTGCCTTTACCACCACTATCATATTACTGTGCTACTAAACACTTTGCTGCAGATACTAAGTTTCCAGGTGTGGTTGAATTGACAACTCAGCTGCTAATACTTGAGAATATTCTTTGGCTCCTCTTGTGTCGAATCAATAAATTTGGGTTAAATACTCTACCCTCGAAAACTGTTGCGATCCCCTATACTTGTGGGTTATCAAACTTGAAGATAACTTTATCTAGCATTTACTTGGTAACATATGGAACGCTTGATAATGTTCTTTTTTGGGTCTCACTTGTTTCTCAGTGCGGGATGGGTGAGTCACAAGTGCATTTATCATGTTTTGTTGACCTGCAGACTACATTTCCTCTCTTTTTTTGGTTTTGCAATGTCAAATGGGTGTTGGAATCTTTTCTCTTTTGGACGCCCTTTTGTAGTAGACTTTGGTGGGTCTAGTATCACTCTTGTGTTTGATGATTGGGATCCCTTAGCATGTGAGCCCTGGAACACAAAAGTATTGCCAGAAACATGCCAGACAGGAACGCTTCCTTGTTGCGCTACTGGGACACCTTCAGTGGCACTAGACCCTGGTGGTGAAGAAAACATTTCTGCTTCTTTCCCCTCATATTTTTACTTTCTTGCTTTCTTTATCTGCCTCTTTTTTAGCGCCTCCATGTCGTCTCTGAAAGCATCAACATGTTTCCTTTCCAATGTCATCCCTTCATCGGTAGTGCAAATGTCCTTTGCTTGTTCCTTAAATCATTCAGAATAGATGTATATATCATGATATTTTTCACTTCCTCTGTCATACCCTTCTTAACTATTGGCTTTTGGTAATCAGGCTCAACAAGATCCTCCTCTGGATCCATGTCCACCTCTCTAGGATATACCTCCTGGGTGTCTCGTAGACTCCAATATGTTCCATTACTCGTAGTATGTGTGTGCACAATAGCCCATTGCGATCAAACTTGCAGCAACTGCATGAGTATACCACTTCATGCAAGCGTCTTTTGCTTCTTCCTTGAAATCATTCAGAATTAATGTATATCTCATGATATTTTCCCCTTCCTCTCTCATACCCTTCTTAACTATTGGCTGTTGGTAATCAGGCTCAACATAATCCTGCTCTGGATCCCATCTCCATCTCTCTAGGATATACCTCCTGGGTATCTCGTAGACTCCAATCTTTCCATTACTCGTAGTATGTGTGCGCACAATAGCACATCGCGATCAAACTTGCAACAAGTGCATGAGTATACCCCTTCATCCTTGTTCGCCTGCACATCGTGGTCCCTATCCCCATACTTTGGTAGTATCCCTCGGAGTGACCAGACCCTGAAGGTTCCATCTTGCAAAGTGTCGCATCCGTAAGCATTCTTTAGCTTCATCTCTACCTAACTTGGAGAACAGATTTTGCATGTATATCCCTCGCATCTACAACTCGATTGGGTTCAATGAATACATGGCTGCCTCTTTGTAAATTGTGTCCACTTGCTCTTTCCCCACAGCCACCATTACTTTCTCCTAGATTGCAGTGTATTGAGTTGCGAATTCAATCAATGAGTTGTTGGGGTTCACATACTTCTTGAGCACAACTTTGAATCCATCGCTCCTTATAGTTGTCTCCAAGAATGGAAAGAAATGATTCATGTAGTACACCGGGGCCCAACATTTCCTATTTTCCCACAGCCAGTGAAAATGTTTGTTGTCGGTCTGGCCATAATCATCCCATTGCCCACAATTTGTTTTCAAACTCTTCCTTTGTGTAGACAAAACATGAGACAATTACAACATCATTCACAATCAATGGTAATTAAAGTACAAGTATATTGGTAAATTTTCTTAGTTATTAGGTGGTAACATCATGGAACCAAATTTCCAGATTATTGGTTCTTTTTCATGTGTGAAAGTTTTCTTCTTTTTTTTGTTTTACACCTACACTACTAGGGAAAAGCCTAGCATTAGCGCGGGCCTAAGGGCTATCAGTAGCGCGGGGCACCAGGCTACTGATATGGCGCTACAGCTAACGTTTAGCAGTAGCACGTTTTTACCCGTGCTACTGCTATACCTACTTAGCAGTAGCGATGTACATACCAGCGCTACTGCTAAGTGGCTCAGCAGTAGCGTTTTCCTGTCCAGCGCTAAAGAGCGCTACTACTATATTTTCACATATCTTTTTTTGCTACATATTTGCAATGTTTTTGTACAGGTTTTATACAGTATTCTAATCATATCATAAACATGCAATATGCTCATCATATCATACACATAATAGTCTCATCATATAATCCAACACAAATCATGTCATCGCATCATAATCACAATATAGCTATACAACTTACATGACATGTCTCATCATACATAATGTAGTACTTCTTGAGGCGCCAATTTGTATCCCTCTCTCGCACTAGCATGAACCTAAACTAATTACTTTCCGCTTTGGCTCTGCTATCGAACCCTCTCTGGCTGTCGCTCAGAAACTGGTACACCTGGGCCTGACACTCCGGCCACTCGTCGTATACTCCTAGCGTAACACTTCTTCGCCATCGATGATCTATGTACCTGCATCGTCACATGTGTCGATAATATGCAACATATATAGTTGAGCAACAGAAAGAGACAAACTTGGCAAAAATAGAAGCAACATATCATAAGCATAAATAACAAAGTTCATCATACCCAAAATGCCCTAACTAGAGTGATCTTTGCTAGTTGAGGAGGATGGTTGAATTACATCACAAATAAAGTTTTGTCGTGGATAACTCAAGGTTTCGTCATAGAGAAAGTATGGACTAAACGGACACATTGTCATATATCGTCAATCACTCCAACATGTCGTGCCATCCATCCAAGCCAGGGAGATAGTCCCCGAGCGCAGTGAAAGGCTTCAGGTCGAGACGCTGAGTGGCTACACGTGTTTGGACGTCTTCCCGTGATATTTGCCCTTCTTCGTAGAACATCCATGTTTTTTCGACGACCTCCTTCATGATGATTTGGGCAAGTTCACGCTGGATGTGATAGAACTCAGCTCGAAGTCGATGATCCGGGATATCTCCTAGGTTCTTTGCCCATTGCAAAATATGGGCCTCGCCAAATCTAGGTGACATGCGAAGGTTCTGCTAATCCCGTCTGTACTCCAGCATGTGGTGGAGGACATGGAATCCATCATTGAGAGTACCACTCAGTTGCTGGATGCAGTAGAAGTCGGTCTTATGGCTGAAGGTAGGCGTGCGGTTCCTTGTCTTCTTGAGCGTGATCTCTCCACCCCATAGGCCGTAGCTAAAGATAGCACTGTCGAGAACAGACTTGATGTGGGTGTAATCCTTTTTCTTCATGTTCTTCGATGAGTCCAAGTAAAGAGCATGGGAGAATCGGGGGTAAAGGATGATGAGGATGGCGCGCCCGTCGCTGCACAAAATAAGTACACCTCAAGTTAGCCTCTACGCGTGCAAATGAATGATTGAAATCAAAGGAAGGATATCTGCGCGGATGACTTATGTGGGATGATAAGGCATGAGAATCGTCTCCTTGTCCTTACTGCCGACCATGAAATCGGTGATGTAGTTACTCGTGTATTCATGGTGCTTTGGGCAGACTGCCAAGAAGCCCTCGTGCATGAAGTACGGGCCAGCGACACAGATATAAGGTATCTGCTCAATCCTGATGATGTAGTTCATGTACAAGGCAAAAAGGCGGACAAACGTAAAATCCAGCTTTTTCAAGTGAAACATGTCGAAGATGTAATCTAATCGAAGGAAGAACTTCTCTGCGGGGAATGTGTCGATGTGCAACCTTTGCTGCGGCACGTTAACCACGTAGAGCAGGTATCCTGGATTTTCGAGGCGATCAGGCTTTTCTTTCTCCGCAGCACATCGTCATGAAGTCTCCTTAGATCGTTGTATATGGCCTCTACCGCTGCCTTAGGTAGGATCAGATCACCGGGGATATGCCATTTTTCGCACCTATCATAGGTATACGGTCTTGAACCCGAGGCTGCGGCGGCTGGATCATAGAAGTAGCTTTGCATTTCCTCGATCTCTTCCTATGCTTCTTTGCTACTGGAAGTGAGCCTATAATACGTTCATCCTCCAGCAATTCAGGCACCAACTAATCACGCTCAAACCCTGAGTACTCATAACACTGAGCCATCAATCCTCCGTCATCATAGGCGATGGTATTGAGATACTATAGAGGGTCATCGTCATCCTCGTCGATGGCATCATGCATTGCTTCTTGGACGGAGGCGACATCATCAGCCACTAATGGAGCCTCTTCCTCACCCGGCATGACAGGAGATGCTAATTGGGTAGGTGGGGTGTTGGTTTTCATACCTTGCTGAGGCTGCTTGGTCGTGGGTGTGCTCCCAGCCGCCTCCAGACGAAGCAGACTCTTTGGCCACAACAGGACCAACGCTTGCAATCGCCAAGCCCCCGCGGGGTCTCGTCGTCATATCCCCCTAGTGCTACGAGAAGAGCCAAATTCTCGTGGCCCGGTTCGACACTGGCCACGGAAATCTTGAAGAAGTCCGGGGGGATCGGCCGGCTGTAGTACAATTGTTCCTTCGGCTTCACTATCGTCGCCTTTCCCACGTCCACCTTCTGGCCACTGATGGTGTACAGTATGGTGCACGGGGTTATGTCGGCCTGCAAAGACATGTCTGTGACCTGAGACATCCGAAAGGCAATGGAAACGTGAGATTATGCAATATTGAAGAGGGCCGGTGTGACAGGTACCGTGACGGCGTCGAGCTCAACCAAGGACGAAGCCCCGCCAAGCACACCAGAGACGGAGGATGGGCTGCTATGAGCAGGTGCGGTTGCGTGAGCAGGTGCTGGTGCAATGCTAAACGAGTTGCTCCCGAAGAAGTTGGAAAGAGGAAAGTCCGTTGCCTCTTTATTTGGATTTTGCTTGCTCCAATTGACGATAGCCAGAATCAACACACCATACGAAGCTTCCATCTCCTCTCTTGCGGCAGCTATCGCTGCTTTGACTGTCTCAGTTGATTTCTTATCAACCACAATCTCAACCTTCTTGTCGATGTTTTCTTCGTTTAACCTATGTCTTTCCTTTCTCTCCTCACTGGTCTCACGGTAGTACTTCTTCCACGTGGCGCCGTCTCCGATGTCGTGCACGCGTCCATACGACGACCGAGTGTCCACCGGGAGTCCTTTCAATATGTTCAAGGCTCGGTTGAATGGGGTGTCCCACTTGGGCCTCGCCAATGCCTCAGACGGCAAGTCGCTTTCGACCGCAATCCTGTGCTGCTCTTTCTGCAAAAGAAACAAGGATCGTTTACAAATATGACTAAACGTGCAGTCGAATTAATCAGAACCTAAAATTAGGGGGTAAATTAAAAATTACCATCAGTCTCATGAACTCCGTCATGACCGCGTCCGTCTCGAAAACCTTGTTGACTGCATCCCAATGGTACTGGGCCCTGATGATGTCATGCTCCTACGGGACGGTGAACTCCGCCAAGGGGTCTAGGATCCCCAAACTTTCGCGTTCCGCATCCTCCTTGGTCCATATGGGGCTCTTCCCCGCGTAACCACGGCTTCAGAGGTGGTGGCACCCCAGGTTCCTCTCTTGAAGCCCCTTCATATACTTTGACTTTTCTTCAGCAGCTTCGGCAACGCAAGCCGCCTTGAATATTTCAAACTACTCTTGTGTAATTGTCGGATTATCCTTTACAATCTCGGAGTAGGGTTCTGTAACATCCCAATTTTTCCAATTTGGATGTTAATATATCATTCATATGCATGTCATATTTTTACTACATCATTTTCTTTCTCTGAAATATTCAAATCATTATGCAACAAAGGCAATTTATTGGAGTGGAGATAACATGACTTCTCCCTTGTTTTTAAAAATGTTCATAATGTGCAGAATATTATTTCCAGTTCATTTGATATGTTCTAGTAATTTTTATAATCTTAAAAATATTTTATTTGTCTGTTTTGTTGATGTTTGTGTGGCCTATTGCATAAAATGTATTTTCAAAAATTGCACTAGGTGAGGAACTAGTGTTCCTGTAGTTTATATTAGTATTATATATTTTACTATGTGTCTATGTATTTTATGTAGTTTTATTATGTTGTTTTTATTTTTGTTTTACTGCTGTAGTTTTTGTTTAAAAAAACAGAGCCAGCCGGCCAGCCACCTGCAAGCCAACCGGCCCACCGCCCGCGGCCCAGTGCGCAACAGCCACATCCCGCTAAACCTAGCGAAGCGGTACACTCGCTCGCTCGCACCCGACCCGCACCCGCAGTCAACCTCGCCCCAGCCGCTGACCAGTGGGCCTCGCACCTGTTCATCCCCTTCACCGAGCTGGACATGCCGCTGCACGCATGGCGAGGCCGACCCGAACCAATCCGGCACCTGGTCCGACCCCGTGCACCCCTGGGACTTCCCGCTCGAGCAAAAGCCATCGGGAACCCTTGCGCACACCCTCGCCTTCTTTCCTCGTCTGCACGCAGCTGTAGGACGAAACGGATCTTGCGCGGAGCTCGACCCGCCGCCGCCGTCGCCGGAGGTTTTCGTCACCGTTTAACGTCATCGACGCCACCGTTGTTCGACGCCGCACCCGTCTACCCCTTCGTCTTCGCCGGAGACCCACCGAAGGAGCGCCGGCGCCGACGCCCAAAGCCGCCGCCATTTTTCCCCTGTTCCAGTGGGCACACGCGCGAAGGATCACTTTCGACCAATTGTGTGATGCCACGTGGCTAGTCGCTATAGTAAACAGACCAGGAGGTTTATGTTGTTTTTTGTCTTTTTCAGATTTTCACCTAATTTTCAACTAGCTATATCTTTTAACCTATATGTACAAATTAGGTGATTCTTTTTCCTATGCACTCACAAAAACCAGCACTTCATCACGGAACCAAAATTTCACATGTTTGCACCTTTCAAATTTGAATTCGTTCGAGTTTGAATTAAAACTTCTGGAGGCCATAACTCTCAAACTGTTTGTCGGTTTTGAGCATTCCTTTTTGCATTGTGATTCTAGTGCTTTGTAGATGATTTGTTCATTCTGTTATGCTACTGTTATTGGAGTTTTAAAATGGTTTTGTTGATGTTGGTTTTTTTGGTTCTATTTGTGTTCCGATGATTGATTTGTTGAATTGTGTGAAACATGTAGATTGTCCGGAGTGCGACGCGAGCTATTGTCAGGAGTGTGACTTTCTGAACCAGAACCAAGGCAAGTTACATGTTGATCATCCTTTACCTATTGTTTTCTATGCATGTAGTTTATATCACACTATGAATATATGCATGTATAGAAGTATTATATATTTTGGCTATACTTTTGAGCTATCTTCCCATCAATGCAGGTCGTGGAAGTTGTAGTTTGCTATGCTTTGTAGACGGGGGTGGTTCGTGTTTTCATAGAGCTTGTGAGGATTATATATAGAACAATTTGAGTACTAACTCAGGATTTAATTCACCTCTGGGCGGAAGTGGTATTACTAGGGTGGTTTCAAGAACATCATGGTTTATACCCTCTGACTGTAGGTGGACGGCTGCCCAGGCTCAAAAGGATTAGACAGACTTAGTGACTAGTAGCTTCCAGGTGCGACACTGGCTAAATGGGCTCTGGCTTAGTTGATCGGTTGTGGAACCCTTGCCCGGATGTGCCAGGAAATGTAGATATAATAGTCAGGATGGGCCTCCTGTTGGGACTAGAGGACAGCTTCTGAAAGACTTCGTCTCAATCTTCGGGTTGGGTCCAGTGGGTAAAGCATACTAAACTCTGCAGAGTATTAAAACTAATCATGATTAGTCGTGTCCCCGGTTATGGACAATTTTGAGCGACTATGCCATTACAATTGTTGGATGATCTTGACAGATGTGACACTTAATAATATTTTTGGGCAACTTAATAAAGGGTAGGTTGGAGTTGATTTTGCTAACTCAACCTTGTGTATTTAATTTTAGCAATAAAAGAACTAAATAAAAATTTGACTATTAGGTAGTTATTAGGATAAAATCAGCTTTCTGCAAAAATAAACCCTCAAGCCTTCCTTTTGATATATTATGCATGTACATGTAGGTCTGCTTTATTATTACTCATGTGTAACTTGCCAATACATTCAAAGTATTGACCTATATGGCTGCAACGTCTCATGTTGCAGGATATTCAGACGAAGAGTAAGGTACCGTTAGGGTCGCGAGTCTGCACTCAGCATCACCAGTGGGCTATGATGGGACTCGTCGTTATTTTCTGCTACTTTCCGTTGTTTGATTGAATAAAGCTAGTGATGAGGACATCAATACCATTGTTACACCCACAGCCCCTACTGTTACATATACTGGACCAATTACTAGAGCTCGCGCACGCCAATTAAATTACCAGGTACTTTCGTTTCTTGGTAATGATTCTAATGTTCATGAGATTATGATGTTGCCTAAATTGGATACATTTGTTTTGCTTACAAATGAAGGGCCTAGCTTGGAGAAGGATGAACATTGGAGCAAGAACACGCCTGGAGTTGATGGCATGCGCAAGGGGATCAAGAACGGAGTTACAAGTGATGATTTCAGGACTTTGAAGCCGCCATAAGGAGTGCATGAAGCCTTGGACGAAATATACAAGATGCCACTTCATAATATTCGTCCATAGGCTATTCTAGGTGCTGCATCACCTTATTAATGGGCCAGGCCCATGTAATTTCGAAATACTTAAGTATAGGCTATTTTTAGAGTCCGTATGTGTGGGGAAACAAGAGTTAGGGTTGGTTTTAGACCCCACCCTCAAGGGCCACAAAATTTCCCCCTCTTCCTCCATATATACAGCCCTTAGGGCGTCGTTTAGACTTTGGGTTTTGTTTAGATTAAAAGTTCGCCATAGCTGCAACTTCGCGTACTTCGTTTGTGTCCAACGACCAGACCAAGACGTCACAGAACCCCACCTTGATCAATAAAGCTTTCATCTTATATTCGCAATATCCAGATTGCAATCTCAGTTTCTTGCTTGTTCTTCGTTTGCTCGCAGGAAACAGGCCCTCGTGGTCAGGTTGATCGTGCTCCGGCGTGGTCAATAACCCCTCGGAAGTTGGTTTAGCGATTGCTAAGGCGCGACGTCTCGCACGTTCGTAGTCGGATCGTCAAGGTCGACTCCCACAGAAAACGATAGCCACCATCTCATCGAAACATCGGGACACCTTTGCCTCTATCAAGTGGTATCAGATTTCCAGGTTGCTCGGTGAGATTTTACAGTTTTTCGTAGATTAGATCGAGTCTGTTCTTCATACCTACAGTCCACGAAAAAGCCACACAAAAAAAAATTAGGGTTAGTTCATCATATCCGAACCAATCTGAGCCTTTGCATAATCTTTTTAGGGTTTTTGCTTTGTTGAATTTGCGGTTGCATCGTCGTGTCAAGTTGCTGGTCTTAGAGTCTAGTCTTTTAGAGTTTCGAGTTCTGGTCATAAGTTGTCACGCCGCCGCCGCACCATCATCATCGCCCATCTACCACTTTTGCTTATCCGCCACCGCTCTGAATCCTTATCCATATACCACATACCACCACCGCTACCATATACCACCACCGCTGCCATATACCACAACCATATATCCACCACCAATCCGAGTTCTTCTCATATTAGGTTTGTTCTTGAGATCAATCTCAATTCCGATTCGTGTTTCCTTGCCTGCGTAGGTCTCGGAAAAAAAAAAGTCTGGAGACCCCCGGGCAGTTTTTAGGCCAAAATTTTCTCGGGCAAATTTTTTTTTTCCCTATCCTATTTTTAGGCTTTTCTGAGTCTTTTGAGCCACGTGCCATCATAGTGATTTTTTGTCGCACTTTTTCGTCGTCGCTGCCCTGATTTCCGAAAAAAAAAGTGGAAAAAAAATTTTCGTGCCTATATTATCAGTTTGACGAGGGAAGAGTTTTGAGACACTCGCCATTATAGTAATTTTTCGAAAAAAAAAAAAAAGAGGAGCGCAAAAAAAAAAGAGGAGCGCAAAAAAAAAGCGAAAAAAAAAAAGTTCCAGAGTGTGCTTTTCCCTTATTTACGTGCAGCGCCGTGATTTTGTTAGTGTTCTAGGCTCGCGTCTCTAGCACGGTCTAGCCTAGGACCAGCACAGTACCGTCGTTGAGCGTTTATTCAACTTTGCATCTCTGAATTGATTATTGCTGACCCTTTTTGCTACCATACTATAAGCCTTCCCAGCTCCACATACCTCTACGTCGTGCGTTTGACTCTCCCTGGCAATCGCTCTATCCAAGCTTTTGAGAGTTTTGACTACAACGGTTGCCGGTCACCGCCTGCTGCTGGGTAAGAACTGGTAAGAATTTGAGATTTGCTTGACGGATTTGTGACACCCGCCACCACCACCTCTTGTTAGTATTCTGTAGGATCATATTCTTGTGTGTTTTCTATTGTTGCTAACCATGGCAGGATCACAAGCCGACGAGACTGACTGGGAGAACATGACGAATCAGGAGTTGCATGATAAATTTTAGCAAATGATGAATGGACAGGTGCAGGATGTGCTAAACAGATTTGAAGAGGCCATGGAGAAGATAGATGACATGGAGAAGACGTTCGAAACAAAGCTCGATGACAGGTTTAATCAATTGCTCGCGCGTCTTCCACCACCACCACCACTGGCTGCACCTAACGCACCTCTACAACAACAACAACGACGACTACCTACACATCGTGAAACAGCCCTCCGCCGAGCGAGCCGTCTCCCTCTTGCACCTGGCCAAACTGTTGGTGCTGCTGTTGCTACTTCTGTGGCTCCTGCTGCTGATGCGGAGGAGGATGATTTTGCTGGCGATTACGAGGATGAGGTTGATCAAAATCAGAACTACGTGCCACCACCAGCACAGCAACCATCAGGTCGTCCACATGCAAATAATGGCAATGGTAGGGCTCACCCTCAGGTACGAGATCATGACCATCTCCCTAAACTAAAATTGAATATTCCACCATTTGAGGGTAGATATGTTCCTGATATATATCTTACTTGGGAGTTAGAAACTGAACAACGATTTACATGTTTACAATATCCCGAGGAGAGACGTGTTCCTGCTGCTGTTTGTGCATTCACTAGTTTTGCATGTGTTTGGTGGTCTGAGCATTGTAGATTATATCCCATTCCTGCTACTTGGGCTGCTTTGAAAACTGCTATGCGTACTCGTTGGGTTCCACCATATTATCAACGTGAATTACTTCAAAAATTGCAGCACTTAAGACAGGGAAAAAATTCTGTAGAAGAATATTATCAGGAATTACAAACTGGCATGATTAGATGTGGTATTGTTGAGGAGAATGAAGCTATGCTTGCACGTTTTATGGGTGGATTAAATAGAGAGATTCAGACGATTCTAGAGTATAAGGAGTATACTAATATCACTCGTTTATTCCATCTTGCTTGTAAAGCTGAACGTGAAGTGCAGGATCGACAGGCATTGGCGCGGACTAACTTTTCTGCAGGTCGACCTTCTTCATGGACACCACGTGCATCATCTACTTCCACACGTTCTGCTTCACCGGCGCCTCCGTCGGCTGCCACCTCCAACCGTGATACAATAAAGCAGGCACAATCACCACTATCTGCCAAGAGTACACCTTCTGGGCCTGCAAAGAGCTCTTCTTCATCCATGGCATCAACAGGGCAGACACATGATATTATTTGTTGACGTTGCAAGGGTGGAGGTCATTATGCGAGAGAATGCCCATCTAAGCGTGTGATGATTGTTACTGAGGATGGTGGGTATGAGTCCGCTAGTGACTATGATGAGGAGACTTTGGCTCTTATTACACGTGACGAACACGGTGGAGACGATTCTGATCATGAGACGCAATACATGGCTCCTGAAGATGCTGACAGGTATGAATGTTTAGTTGCTCAACGTGTTTTGAGTGTGCAGGTTACACAAGCTGAGTAAAATCAGAGGCATAATTTGTTCCATACAAAGGGAGTTGTGAAGGAACGTTCTGTTCGCGTGATCATAGATGGAGGGAGTTGCAACAACTTGGCTAGCATCGAGATGGTGGAGAAGCTATCTCTCACCACAAGACCACATCCACATCCTTACTACATCCAATGGTTCAACAACAGCGGCAAGGTTAAGGTAACACGTACTGTTCGTGTGCATTTTAGTATCTCTACATATGCTGATTATGTTGATTGTGATGTGGTACCTATGCAAGCATGTTCCTTATTACTTGGTAGACCATGGCAATTTGATAAAAATTCTGTACACCATGGTAGAAACAATCCAGTATACTCTTGTTCATAACGATAAAAATATTACTTTGCTTCCTATGACTCCTGATTCCATTTTGAAGGATGATATTAATAGAGCTAATAAAGCAAAATAGGAGACAAATAAGAGTGAAAATCAGATTGTGGCAAAAGAATTTGATCACCAAATGAAGCCTAATAATAAACCATCTACTGTTGTTTCTGAAATTAAATTGAAAAGTGCATGTTTACTTGCCACCAAATCTGATATTGATGAGCTAGATTTTAGCAAATCTGTTTGCTATGCTTTTGTGTGCAAAGAGGCATTATTTTCATTCGAGGACGTGCCTTCCTCTTTGCCCCCTGCTGTCACTAACATTTTGCAGGAGTTCGCTGACGTCTTTCCACAAGACGTGCCACCGGGATTACCACCTATTCGAGGGATTGAGCATCAAATTGACTTAATTCCCGGTGCTTCGCTACCCAACCGTGCACCATACCGTACCAATCCAGAGGAGACGAAGGAGATTATGCGTCAAGTACAAGAACTGCTCGACAAAGGTTATATACGCGAATCCCTTAGTCCTTGTGCTGTTCCTATCATTTTAGTGCCGAAAAAGGATGGTACGTCGCGTATGTGCGTTGATTGTAGAGGCATTAATAATATTACTATTCGTTATCGTCATCCTATTCCTAGGCATATGCTTGATGAATTGAGTGGCTCTACAATATTCTCCAAAGTTGATTTGCGTAGTGGATACCATCAAATTCGTATGAAATTGGGAGATGAATGGAAAAAAGCATTTAAAACTAAGTTTGGATTATATGAGTGGTTAGTCATGCCTTTTGGGTTAACTAATGCACCTAGTACTTTCATGAGGTTAATGAACGAAGTTTTACGTGCTTTCATTGGACGATTTGTGGTAGTTTACTTTGATGACATATTGATTTATAGCAAATCTTTGGAGGAACATTTGGAACATTTACGTGCTGTTTTTATTGCTCTACGTGATGCACGTTTGTTTGGAAACCTTGGAAAGTGCACCTTTTGCACCGACCGAGTATCTTTTCTTGAATATGTTGTTACTCCACAGGGAATTGAAGTTGATAAAGCCAAGATTGAAGCTATTGAGAGCTGGCCGCAGCCCAAAACGGTCACACAAGTGAGGAGTCTCCTTGGCCTCGCTGGTTTCTATAGGCGTTTTGTGAGAGATTTCAGCACCATTGCTGCACCTCTCAACGAGCTTACAAAGAAGGATGTGCCTTTTGTTTGGGGTACCGCACAGGAAGAAGCCTTCACGGTATTGAAAGATAAGTTGACACATGCTCCTTTACTCCAACTTCCTAATTTCAATAAGACTTTTGAGCTTGAATGTGATGCTAGTGAAATTGGATTAGGAGGTGTTTTATTACAAGATGGAAAACCTGTTGCATACTTCTCTGAAAAATTGAGTGGGCCTAGTCTGAACTATTCTACTTATGATAAAGAATTATATGCTCTTGTTCGGACCTTAGAAACATGGCAACATTATTTATGGCCCAAGGAATTTGTTATACATTCTGATCATGAATCTTTGAAACACATTAAAAGTCAAGCAAAACTAAACCGTAGACATGCTAAATGGGTTGAATTCATTGAGACTTTCCCTTATGTCATTAAACACAAGAAGGGTAAAGAAAATGTTATTGCTGATGCCTTGTCTCGTCGTTATACTATGCTTTCACAACTTGACTTTAAAATATTTGGTTTGGAGACCATCAAAGATCAATATGTTCATGATGCTGAATTTAAAGATGTATTGCAGAATTGTAAGGAAGGGAGAACTTGGAACAAGTTCGTTCTTAACGATGGATTTGTGTTTCGTGCTAACAAGCTATGCATTCCAGCTAGCTCCGTTCGTCTTTTGTTGTTGCAGGAGGCGCATGGAGGAGGATTAATGGGACACTTTGGCGTCAAGAAGATGGAGGATATACTTGCTACACATTTCTTTTGGCCAAAGATGAGACGGGATGTTGAGCGTTTTGTTGCTCGCTGCACTACATGTCAAAGAGCTAAGTCACGACTCAATCCTCATGGTTTATATATGCCTTTGCCTGTACCTAGTGTTCCTTGGGAGGATATATCTATGGACTTTGTTTTAGGTTTACCTCGAACAAAGAAGGGGAGGGATAGCATATTTGTTGTCGTGGATAGGTTCTCGAAAATGGCACACTTTATACCATGTCATAAAAGCGATGATGCTGTTAATGTTGCTGATTTGTTCTTTCGTGAAATTATGCGCTTACATGGTGTGCCAAATACTATTGTTTCAGATCGTGATACTAAATTTCTTAGCCACTTTTGGAGATGTTTATGGGCTAAGTTGGGGACTAAGGTGCTTTTTAGTACTACTTGTCACCCCCAAACTGATGGACAAACTGAAGTAGTCAATAGAACATTGTCTACTATGCTTAGGGCTGTTTTGAAGAATAACAAGAAAATGTGGGAAGAATGCTTGCCTCATATTGAATTTTCTTATAATCGCTCATTGCATTCTACTACTAAGATGTGCCCTTTTGAAATTGTGTATGGTTTCCTACCTCGTGCACCTATTGATTTGTTGCCTCTTCCATCTTCAGAGAAGGTTAATTTTGATGCTAAAGAACGTTCTGAATTGATTTTAAAAATGCATGAGTTAACTAAGGAAAACATTGAGCGTATGAATGCTAAATATAAACTTGCTGGAGATAAGGGTAGAAAACATGTTGTGTTTGCGCCTGGAGATCTTGTTTGGTTACATTTGCGTAAAGATAGATTCCCTAATCTGCGCAAATCAAAGCTAATGCCACGTGCTGATGGTCCTTTTAAGGTGTTAGAGAAAATAAATGATAATGCATATAAACTTGAGCTACCTGTAGATTTTGGGGTTAGTCCCACTTTTAACATTGCAGATTTGAAGCCTTATTTGGGTGAGGAAGACGCGCTTCCGTCGAGGACGACTTCATTTCAAGAAGGGGAGGATGATGAGGACATCAATACCATTGTTACACCCACAGCCCCTACTGTTACATATACTGGACCAATTACTAGAGCTCGCGCACGCCAATTAAATTACCAGGTACTTTCGTTTCTTGGTAATGATTCTAATGTTCATGAGATTATGATGCTGCCTAAATTGGATACATTTGTTTTGCTTACAAATGAAGGGCCTAGCTTGGAGAAGGATGAACATTGGAGCAAGAACACGCATGGAGCTGATGGCATGCGCAAGGGGATCAAGAACGGAGTTACAAGTGATGATTTCAGGACTTTGAAGCCGCCATAAGGAGTGCATGAATCCTTGGACGAAATAAACAAGATGCCACTTCATAATATTCGTCCATAGGATATTCTAGGTGCTGCGTCACCTTATTAATGGGCCAGGCCCATGTAATTTCGAAATACCTAAGTATAGGCTATTTTTAGAGTCGGTATGTGTGGGGAAACAAGAGTTAGGGTTGGTTTCGGACCCCACCCTCAAGGGCCACGAAATTCCCCCCTCTTCCTCCATATATACAGCCCTTAGGGCGTCGTTTAGACTTTGGGGGTTTTGTTTAGATTAAAAGTTCGCCATAGCTGCAACTTCGCGTACTTCATTTGTGTCCAACGACCAGACCAAGACGTCACAGAACCCCACCTTGATCAATACAAGCTTTCATCTTATATTCGCAATATCCCGATTGCAATCTCAGTTTCTTGCTTGTTCTTCGTTTGCTCACGGGAAACAGACCCTCGTGGTCAGGTTGATCGTGCTCCGGCGTGGTCAATAACCCTCGGAAGTTGGTTTAGCGATTGCTAAGGCGCGACGTCTCGCACGTTCGTAGTCGGATCGTCAAGGTCGACTCCCACAGAAAACGATAGCCACCATCTCATCGAAACATCGGGACACCTTAGCCTCTATCAGCTAGCCAAGTGCTATGCAGACTGTTTTATTTTATACATTCTGGATCATACGGTTTAATAAATGATGCACTTGCTATTCTAGTATTCATCTATATTGTGTGTCCTAGCGAGTTCGATCCAGGGACTAGCACGGTAAGCACAGAGACTCAAATCCTTCGAGGTTTGGTCGTTACAGGTTCCTTTTTAACCATGATCCGATGTTTCACCCTTACTTTCCAGGTGGACAACGCGCTGCTAAACTTGCCCATGGCATGTTTGTTTATCTTCTTCATTGTCGGGTCTTGCCACGGTCGAGTATATTTGATTTCATCCCGGCCCGGGAACAAGAATGCATGGTGCAGCTTCCTTAGGAGGGAGTGCTCCATATTTGGTATCTTCTTTAGTTTCTCATCGTTGATGGTGGTGGTTGCCCTTAGGATGCAGCCTATTTGATTGTTGTAGCATGCGCTCGCTTCCGCATGCTCTTTTCGCTCAAAATTGCCGGAGTCCACCTTCATGACCACCAGTCTAGTAGTGTTGAGCTGGTTTGGGCGTCGTGTCCTCTTCGGTTTCGGTTCTTTACCGGCTTTGCCAGTCTCGGTTCCGGTCTTGGTGCCGGTGTCGGTCTCAGCGCCGGTCTCGGCACCGGTGTCGGTCTCGGCGCCGGTCTCGGTCTCGCATGTGACAGGTGGGCACTACAACAACCGTTGCTCCTCGAGAAGGTTCAAATAGGTGCCTGCTGCCTCGTAGACGTTGCAATCACTAGAACCATGT
This sequence comes from Triticum urartu, assembly GCF_003073215.2. NCBI lineage: Eukaryota > Viridiplantae > Streptophyta > Magnoliopsida > Poales > Poaceae > Triticum > Triticum urartu. Next base: position 350,523,147 of record NC_053027.1, on the reverse strand, counting down.
CCTTCATCGTCGCTAACCATGTTTCCTATGATTAAATCTAGTCAATTAATTCTAGACCTAATAAAATGAATAATGACATAAAAGAGGTCTATGTTTTGCAGGAATGTTGATTCATTCCCAGTGCGGCAAATCCCGGGCACTCGATATGTCCAAGTTTGTAGCACAAATCATGCCGAAATTCACGGAAAATTTTGGCATGACCTTTGCTACAAAGTGGACAAATTGAGCACCTGAAATTTGCCGGAATCGAAATTAATCAACATCCCGGCAAAACATAGGCCACTCGGCTTTATTCTCTACAAACAACAAAAGGCCACTTGGGCACAATCGAACCACTTCAATGAAAAGATATAACATGACCACTCCAATGAAAGATATAATCAACAATAATGGAATGTGCAAATGAACATCAATGACATATATCATATAACATCAATCTTGTTTTTGTTTATATAGCAACAATTACTTTAACCAAGATTTTGAAAAGAAAAACAATTATATCTTTTGTTTATTGCTAAATGCCATGGCTACTTTTTTTATTTATATCTAAATTCTTTTGTTTTTTGTTTAAAGATAAAAGTCTAGGAAGGGATCATCATTAAAATAAAACTTGCCTAAATTCTTTTCCTTGAAAATTAGTGGTCTTTTCAAAAACCAAAACCCTTTGCAAAATGACCTCACTAAACACTTCTCTACCTAGGACAGAACCCAAATTCTGTTCTAGCTATTCCTCTCTCTCTCACACACACACACACATTATTTTATTTTCATCCAAATTGTTTTAGAGCAAATATTCCAACAATACTTCACCTTATTAGAAATTGCAAAGGAACTCCATTTTCTCTAACCCTTCTGACCTCACCAAAATTTCCACAGCAAGACCTTAGTACCTACACCCAATTTCTTCAAAAATATTCAGGTCCATAGTCCAAATAATTCAAATTTCATTTGAATGAAATTTGGACCAGATTTAGGTCCATAGTCCAAATAATTTTATATAGCTAAATGCTACTTTTTTTGTTTATAGCCTCTATTAATTTAAAACTAAATTCTACTATTATGTATATACCCTCTGTTAATTTAAAGATAAATGGAATTACTGTTTATGCATTTTCATAAAAACTTGCCCTAGCTAATTTCCTAAAAAAATTGCTTAATTTTTTTCCTAAGTGCTAAAATTCTACTGTCCTAAACAAATCTAGGGTTCATATGAACATCATCACAGCAGCAACATATGAAATTTGCCCTAGCTAGCAAAGAGAGAGAGAGGAGGGCAGGGGAGAGGAGAGGGAGAGGCTTGCGGTCGACGACGAGGGTGGGCTCGGGCTCAGGCGACGACGGTCCAGGGAGGGCTCGGGCGGCGGCGTCGAGGTCGAGGGCGGCGGCGGTGAGGTCGAGGGCGGCGGCGGTGAGGTCGCGGGCGGGCTCAGGCAACGGTCGGCATCGAGGGCGGGCTCGGGCAGGGCGATCGACGGCGGCGACAGATCGAGTGGGGGATAGGGGAGAGGGGGAATGGACTTAGCAAAATTTTGAACCCGCGCGTGGTTAAGTCAAAATAGCAATAGCGTTGGTAGGGAAAAAATGCGCTATAGCTAAGTTAGCTATAGCGCTTTCCACCAAAACGTGCTACTGCTATAGGAAGTAGTTATTTATTTTCCTTTTTCTTTTCATTTTATCTAAGAAACTTAGCTATAGCGCAGGCATACAAAAAGCGCTATCACTAAAGTAGCTATAGCGCTTTGTGTGAACAAGCGCTACTGCTATGCCTTTCTCCTTTATTTATTTTTTCTTTTTTTCTTTACATTTTCTTTTTTTTCATTTCTTCTTTTTCTATTTCTTTTATTTTCATTTACTTTTCTATTTATTTTTCATTTTATTTCTTTTTCTTAGCAGTAGCTGATGTAGGGTGGAACCCTAATCGGCCGATCTTTCATGAAAGGAGCGGATCCCGCGAAGAACACGAAGAACACAAGGGGAATCACGAGGGGAAAGACGAAGGGAAACACGAGAGAATCACTCAAACCAACAAGAACGATCACACATGTTCTAGATCCATGAACACAAAAGGAGATACATGATCCACGATCAACAAGGAACGATGCACGGTAACCGATTCTTCTCCAAAGGAGGTCTTGATGGGGCCACCCAAAAGGGCGTCTTGAATCCAAGGGGATCTTCTCCGAAGAGGGGTCGCGGTCTCTCTCGTGGGGTAGATCCGTAATGGATGAGCAAAGCTCTATCTCTAATGAGCTACTACTTTGCTAACCCTAATACGTAGGTGGGGGAGTATATATAGTCTAAGCGGCGAAGGGGTACATGGGCCTCGGCCCAGATGCGCTGCACGCAGGCAGGCGGGGCCGGATGTATGGGCCTTCGCGAGGTGCCGGATGTCTGGGCTAGCGGGCCGGATGTCCGGGCTGGAGTGGTCGGTCTTAGAGCTCTCTGGATAGGCAGGGTCCGGATATCCAGGCTGGGGGCTAGATGTTTGGCGGCTCGGGAAGAGCCGGATGTCCGGGCTGACGGGGTTCAGCTTCGGGTGCGTTTTGTGATGGGCGCCGGATTTCCGGGGGTCGGGCCAGATGCCCGGGCTGGGGCCGGATGTCCGGGGCCTGTAGTAGCTGGCTCTTCTTCATTCTCCTTCCTTTGCTTCCGCGCATGCTTGGCCTTGGTCCTTGGGTTCTCCATGGTCTCCTCGGGTGTACCTGAGTATGAACAAGGTCCGCGCTTGAAGTAGCATCCATGTCTTACATGTGGAAAGGGAAGATTCGAAAAGGAGCGAGTTCACCTTGTGTCCAATTACGTATGCTTGAGGTCTCAACATGAGGGCACTTGGGGCTTAGGGAGAAGTCGTAGTGTACATGGGGATGATCGTAGGATGCTCCACATCAGTAGCACTCTACACCAGAAACGTGCTACTACAAGGCACTTAGTGGTAGTGTGCTTTCCGCAGGATCGCTACCACTATTCCTAGCCTACTGGCAACAGTGTGGGAATTATAGTAGTAGCGATTTTACCTGCAAACATGCTACTGCTAAAACCATGGTTGTAGCGCACTTTGTTGACACGCGCTACTACTAAGTAGCAGTAGTGTTTTGTTCTGACCAATGCTACTGCTATACCTCTGTGTATAAAGTTTTCCCTAATAGTGCTAGACTGATAACTTTCTAAATTAATAGTTGGTAACAACATATGTAGTTTTTCTGTTACAAAATAACAAGACCCGTTTTGGTAATATAAAATGTAAATGTTTTGTTATTTTTCTTTTCTACCCAGATGGTGGTTACATGTCCACACATTTCCCCCATGGTAATTGATGTTTTCCAGTGAAGTGCCCCCTGGTAATATAACCTACAAGATCATGGTAACTTGTGTAGACCTAAACATGGTAACTTGTTCTCACACATTTCATATGGCTTTCCAAGTTTGCTGCATGGTAATTAAAATGTGTCTACAGATTAGGTATGTACGAGTTAAGCTGTTGTCGACACAGTCTTTGAATGCTTTGTTTAGTGGTTTATCATCAGCCATAAGCTTTCCAAGTTTCTCCTATGCCTTCTTCATTATATGCCAGCGGCAATTTCTGTGTATTATGTTCAAGAAGACCTCGTCGATTGCACTCCTCATTGCAAAGTCTTGATCTATGATGATGTTTTTTGAAGCAACATCACCCATTGCATGGAGGAAGGTGTTAAACAACCACACAAAGTTCTCCTTTAGTTCGTTTTGAACGAAGCCACACCCAAACAGGATGGATTGACCATGGTTATTAATTCCAATGAATGGTGCACACGGCAACTTGTACATGTTTGTCATGCATGTCGTGTCGAACGACAAACGGTCATTATACTTTGAATATGCCTTGCATGATGCGCCATCAATCCAGAACAAGTTCTCAACCCTGTCTTCATCATCAAGCTTGATTCTCCAGCAGAAATATGAATCTTTGGCCCTCGTGTCTTGGAAGTACGCAATTGTGCTTCCAACGTCTGTGTGGCGGTGCTCTAAGAAGAACTTAGCTCGTTGATAGCAATGTCTTGTGTCGTGTAGGGTACGTCTTTAGCACTTCCGTAGAACCATGACATCAGATGCACCTGCCTCGTAGTCTCAATGTTGCATCCATGCAAAACCCTCAAGAAGTCATGCTCCTCCTTCGGAATGTACTGATGTGATGATAAAATTTTTGTTAGGGGCTTTTTTATGAGGGGGTGATTGTGGTCGTCCTCGAAACGAGTAACGGTCCACCATGCATCGTCGTGGGATAGGTACATGTGCTTCACATTCAGTCCTAACAACCTTCTTTTTTTCCTCTTCTTGACAATGCTAACTTGGTTTTCCACATCTTGCAACTCATCCTTGTCCCTATGTTGTTTGCCATATTTTGTGCAAACTAGGAGCACCCTGCTTATAGTTCCATCAACCCTCTCTCTTTTGAATTGCTACCTAATTGCAAAGCCAGTCTTGCGCACGTAGATGTTGTAGTGGTCATGTGCACTCTCGAGAGTGTCAAATTTTGTCCCTTATAAAGGTGGCTTAGGTGTGGAATATGCCTCCATGTTGCTGCCTTCCATATTAGCGTCGATTCTAGCAGATTCTGGAGTTGCAGGTTCGCTTATTGTTTGCTCTCCAAGGCTCCCAATTCATGTGCTTGCATTTGTTCCAGCACTAGGTACATGATGAGGACATGACTACCTTAGATACGACCAAAAATATTGCATACATGCATATTTGTCAGGTGAATTCTAGTGCAAACTATTCAATAATCTATTTATGTTATCCAGAACAAAAATACTTCACACACTTTTGTGTTTTGTCTAATTGCAGGTGTATGGGACATTTGTACAATCCACATATGAAGATATGGGAAAAGGAGAAGTTTAGGTTCTGTTCAAAAAGTCCTCTCACGTCACTTTGGGCCAAGAGAAGATAGAGTCCAAGTCTCTCATGTTCTAAATTCAGATTCGGACTGCACAAACATACCTGACTCAAAACGTTAACAACTTTTTCATACGGACTCCGAATTGAGTGATTCTTTTTTGTTGGAAAGTAAATTTCGTGCTCTTTCCAACCTAATTCGAATCACCTTCAAATTCGTCCGGAGCATTGAGATATCGACAAAACAATCTGACGCTGCAGTAGAATCCGAGTCAAACAACAAGTCCAAAGGTGTTGCACCACCTCCACTTGGGCCCATGAGCCTTGTACGACCTAGGGTTAGTTTTAGGCTGCCTTGGGACGTCCTTCCACCTCCTTGGCCGCCACCCCTTGCTCCTATCTAAGTAGATCCATCTAGTAGCTTTTTCCTTGGGATTTGTTTAGTTAAAAGTTAGCCATTGCAACTTCGTGTACTTCGTTTGTGTCCAACGGCCAGACCAAGACCGCTTTTCGGATCCCCACCTTTATCAATACTTCATATATATTCGCAATATTCAGATTGCATTATCATATTCTTGCTTGTTCTTCGATTGCTTGCAGGAATAGACCTTCGTGGTCAGGCTGGTCGTGCTTCCAGCATCATCAGTAACCTTGGAAGACTGGTTTAGTGATTGCTAAGGTGCAACGTCGTGCACGTTTGTAGTCGGATCGTCAAAGTCGACTCCACCAAATCGATAGTTATCATCTCATCGAAAGATCGGGACACCCCGCCTCTATCAAGTGGTATCAGTTTTCAGGTTGCTCGGTGAGAATTCCTAGTTTTTCCTAGATTAGATTTATTTTCTTACCTATTATTCAAGAAAAAGCCACAAAAAAGTTAGATCTATTCATCCTTTGTCCAAGCCAGTCTGAGCCTTTGCAATTACCTTTTCATTGCTTGCATAGTTGAATTATTGGTTGCATCGTCGTGTCGAGTTGCTGGTCTTAGTGTCTAATTCGTTTAGAGTTTCGAGTTCTGTTCACATTAGTCATGCCACCGCTGCATCGTTATCCTTTCCGTTGTCCACCCATCCATCAATTTCCTCCACGTGCTACCCACCGTTCATTGTCATAATCATAGTTGAGATCGTTTGATAGGGGCTAAGGTGTCCCGATGTTTCGATGAGATGGTGGCTATCATTTTCTGTGGGAGTCGACTTTGACGATCCGACTACGAACGTGCGAGACGTCGCGCCTTAGCAATCGCTAAACCAACTTCCGAGGGTTATTGACCACGCCGGAGCACGATCAACCTGACCACGAGGGTCTGTTTCCTACGAGCAAACGAAGAACAAGCAAGAAACTGAGATTGCAATCTGGATATTGCGAATATAAGATGAAAGCTTTATTGATCAAGGTGGGGTTCTGTGACGTCTTGGTCTGGTCGTTGGACACAAACGAAGTACGCGAAGTTGCAGCTATGGCGAACTTTTAATCTAAACAAAACCCAAGTCTAAACGAAGCCTTAAGGGCTATATATATAGGGAAAAGAGAGGGGATTTTGTCCACCCTTGGCAAGGTGGGACTAAAACACCTCCTAAGTCCTTTCCCCTATAATATGGACTCTAAAAATAGATTACATGGGCCTGGCCCAAAATAAGGTGGCGCAACACCAATAATAAGCTATGGAGGAAATTTATGAAAGGCCATCTTGTATATTTCGTCCATCTTCTTATATGTCATCATGGTGGCTTCAAAGTCCGGAAATCTCCACTTGAACCTCCGTTCTTGTTCTCTTTGCACGCACCTTCATCTCCGTGCTTGACCATGCTCCAATGCTCATCCTTCTTGTCCGTGCTAGGCCCTTCAATTGCAAGCAACACAAATGTATCTAAGTTAGGCAGCATCATATTCTCATGAACACTAGAAACATTACCAAGAAACGAAAGTACCTGATAATTTAATTGGCGTATCTGAGCTCTAGCAACTGTTCCAAGAGGTAAAACAACAGGGGATATGGGTGTAACTGTGGTAGCCATGTCCTCATCATCCTCCCCTTCTTGAAAACAAAGCCGTCCTCGGCGTTGCTTAATCTGAAATATGGCTAACAATAGAGATAAGGTGTACACGTTGTATATGTATATGTCATCCATTTTAACTGATCTTAGTTGTGGCACATGTGACACAGTTATACAAGAGCACCCTTCAAAAGTCGTGAAAAATAAAGCCAATATATTATCACAAGAAGTCAAAGGCATGAAAATATTGCAACTCAGTTTGCACATATAAGTGAAGCTCTTATTCATAATAAAAGATTGGCAATGCTCATCATTAAACCATCCCAACCTTGATGAACCATCACCAAGATTAGAGGTCATATCAAAATGATTAAACATTGGCACAACTATTTTCAAACGTATTTGATCCAAATCTGATATTTCACTGATTCACATGGTTCTTTTGCATCAATAGTTAATTCAATGGGTTCACTCAAAATTGTTAGATCACATGGCAAAGTCAAATCATGAACATAGTCCTCTAAAATAGCTGGTGTGATCAAAGTAGTGGGTAGCTCATCGCATGGTTTATTTAAATTGACAAGGAATTCATCATACTCATGTGGAGGTGGAAGATCGGTACCTTTGTCATTACCTCTGATGATCAACAAAGATGATGTAGGCACTCTAAGTGGCGACACGTCACATGGTGGAGCTGATGTAGTGCTCTCAACAATGGATGTTGTTGCCATAGGAGACGCAGTGGTGGAAGGAACAACCGTCGCAACTCGTGGGATTTGCACCTTCCGCTTGTTTATCTTGTGGGCAACACATCTTGTTATCTCCTGTTCAGCTTTGCAAGCAAGACGAAACAAACGGTCCATAGGATAACATGTTTCATGAATTAGTATCTCCTGAATGTCACGGTTTAATCCTCCCCAAAATCTATCCATAAAATCTTCTTCACTTTCTTCTAAAGAGGAATGCAACAAGGTAGTTTGTAAAGTATCATAATATTTCATTACAGTGTCACTACCTTGTTTTAAATGTTGCAACTTTTTAATCATGTCATGAGTATAATAAGCGGGGACGAATGTATGTCGCATGGCAAGTTTCAAATCATCCCAAGTAATAGGTATATAATCAGGGTGTAACCGACAATATTCACTCCACCAAACTAAAGCATAACCATTGAAAGAACCAACCGCAACCTTAACTTTTTTACATTCATCAAAATTATGGGAAGCAAATATAATATTTATGTCGAACTCCCATTCAATATATAAAGCAGGTCTAAAACGGCCATTAAATGATGGTATAGAAACATTAACCTGATCATGTGCATTTGGATGTTTATGCACCTCTCGTGATCGTTGTGGAATTTGCATAGGTGGTGGCACGTCTCCCGCGATCGACAAAGCCCATGGATTGACTCTAGATCCTGTCATGATTAGTAGAAACAAGAAACAAAATCCAAAAATAATGTTCCTATAACTACTAGGATGTGGTAGTAAAACGCTCACAGTAAAGCAAATATCAATGTCTTACAATGTCTTACCATGCAGCAGGCGGTGATCGGCAACCAGCGGTGTCAAGTAACTCCAAAAGTTGGGTAAAGCGATTGCCAGGTGAACGTATGGATAGACGGTGTAGAAATATGTGGAGCTGGGTTGGCTTTATATATGTGGGAAAAAAATGCTACAACCACGTTAATTAGTGCAAGCTGAAAATTCGTTCAAAGTGGTCGAGTGCTGATTCTAGGCTAGACTGTACTAGAGACGCGAGCCTAAGACACAGAGAAATTCACGATATGCCGCGAACACCAGCCGTATTGTTCTTTTAACCACACCTTTTTTACAGCAACAAGACACGTGGTACAAACCTCCTTTTTTCTCTTTTTCTTTTATCAGTTCTCCAAAGAAATCCAACCGAGTGAGGCAACCTCTTTTTTTTTACCACAGCCAAAGTACTACTACGTACTAGTAGTCTATATCACAAGGAACACTGGGTTTTTTTTTCGCCAAGAAAACTGCCAGAAATTGGAAACCACCAACCGATTGTTTTTTTTTCAACAGAGACAAACGAATCTGAACACCTCTTTTTTCTTTCCTTGCTGCGATCTCCACCCCTCCTGTAATGCAACCTGCTCTTTTTTTTATTTAACAACAAACGTGCCACACAAGGACACCAAATCAGCCACCAACCAATCGGATGGGCACTTTCCTTTCACTTACCTCTTTCCTCCTTATTCTGTTTTTCTTTCTTTGCCGACCAGAATTGCCTTTTTTTTCAATCGCTTTGATTTCCTTCCAAATCGCACAAACTCCTACGTAAAAGAAACAGATCCGTAGCTTTCCTTATTTTTTTCTTCCAAACGTGGAAACAACCACCTCTCCTTGATTTACGCGCAGATTTATTTCCTCCTTTCCGTTTTTTTTCAAACAAACACCACGTAAGAGATAAGGCAACCTCAAACGGTGCACTTTTTTTTCACTCTTTCTAAAACAAATTCCAATCCGGATGTAACTCTTCTTTCCTTCTTTTAAATTGAGCGCTAAAAATCCCAGCCTATTATTTCGGGATTTCCATGAGAGCTAATCTGCAACTTCTCTTTCCTTTTAAATCTCTTTCTTTTAGGCCGCACCAAACTTGCCTTTTATTTCTTCAAGATCCTTTCCAAACCGACCAGTTTAGGCGTGAAGCAAGTCCTCGGCCAGCACATAAAATCGTTTTTCTTTTTATTTTTCTCTGATCCGACTTGCCTATTTCTCTCTCTCTCTCTCTCTTGGAAACTCACGTGATCTCTTTCCTTCAATTCTGCCCAAAAGTACTACGAGATCACGTTACATACAGTACTACGAGATCTCACTCAAAAGGCAACCGACCCCCCCTTTTTTTTTGCCGATCGAAACTTGCCTATTTATCTCCCACGTTGGCTGCTCCTATTTTCTTTGATTATTTTTTCTCCTTAATTTTCGCCAAGGAGACTTCCAGAACGTGGAAACCACCAACCGAAATCAGCCAACTAGTAAGACTTCCTTTTTTTCTCCAAACGTGATGATCCAAGGCAATTGATTTTTTAACTTCCAAAATCTTTCTCCAAAGAAACGGATCTGTACGCCCAAACAACCGACATGCCAACTTTTTTTTTCTCCGATCTCCACTTCTTCTATATGAAATCTGCTCCTTTTCTTTTTGCCCAACTCTTTCTTCCGAGATAAACAACCGATCAATAGTCCTTTATGCTCTCCCCTTTTCTGTTCCAACGTAGCAACTCAATTTTCTCTCTCGAAGATGAATACGACTGCAAGATGAACTAGTGAGATGATGATGATGAACGACGGCGGTGAGTGGTGATAGCGGAAGATGACAACAAAGATGGTATATGCGGATGCTGCATGAACAAAACGTGACCAGAACTCGAAACTCTAAAAGACTAGACACTAGAAACCAGCAACTCGACACACGATGCAACCAAAATTTCAACCATGCAAAAACTAAGTGATAATAGCGAAAGGCTCAGACTGTCTGGGATACGGATGAACTAATCTAACTCTCTTTTTTTTGTGGCTTTTTCGTGGACTGTAGGTATGAATGACAGATGTGATCTAAACTATGAAAAACTGTAAAATCTCACCGAGCAACCTGAAAACTGATACCACTTGATAGGGGCTAAGGTGTCCCGATGTTTCGATGAGATGGTGGCTATCGTTTTCTGTGGGAGTCGACTTTGATGATCCGACTACGAACGTGCGAGATGTCGCGCCTTAGCAATCGCTAAACCAACTTCCGAGGGTTATTGACCACGCCGGAGCACGATCAACCTGACCACGAGGGTCTGTTTCCTGCGAGCAAACGAAGAACAAGCAAGAAACTGAGATTGCAATCGGGATATTGCGAATATAAGATGAAAGCTTTATTGATCAAGGTGGGGTTCTGTGACGTCTTGGTCTGGTCGTTGGACACAAACGAAGTACGCGAAGTTGCAGCTATGGCGAACTTTTAATCTAAACAAAACCCAAGTCTAAACGAAGCCTTAAGGGCTATATATATAGGGAAAAGAGAGGGGATTTTGTCCACCCTTGGCAAGGTGGGACTAAAACACCTCCTAAGTCCTTTCCCCTATAATATGGACTCTAAAAATAGATTACATGGGCCTGGCCCAAAATAAGGTGGCGCAACACCAATAATAAGCTATGGAGGAAATTTATGAAAGGCCATCTTGTATATTTCGTCCATCTTCTTGTATGTCATCATGGTGGCTTCAAAGTCCGGAAATCTCCACTTGAACCTCCGTTCTTGTTCTCTTTGCACGCACCTTCATCTCCGTGCTTGACCATGCTCCAATGCTCATCCTTCTTGTCCGTGCTAGGCCCTTCAATTGCAAGCAACACAAATGTATCTAAGTTAGGCAGCATCATATTCTCATGAACACTAGAAACATTACCAAGAAACGAAAGTACCTGATAATTTAATTGGCGTATCTGAGCTCTAGCAACTGTTCCAAGAGGTAAAACAACAGGGGATATGGGTGTAACTGTGGTAGCCATGTCCTCATCATCGTTTCCATCTTTGCTTGGTCCAATCTACATCTTATCTAGTTTGTTTTGGAAAGAGGGGGAGAGAGAGAAAAACGAAAGAAAAAAAAGTAAAAAAAAAGTCAGAGAAAAAAAGAAAGAAAAATAAAAAAAGTGTGAGGACAAAAAAAGAGGAGAAAAAATAACAAAATTCGGATCTATCTAGACTCAATCTCGTAGTTGAATTCGGATTGGAATCTATTTTGTGCATTGTTCAGTACAACAGGCATAACTTCCTCATACGAAGTCCGTTTTGGCTCCACGAGTACTCAAATGAAAACTAGCGACGAGCCGCGTCTAAATAGTTGCAGAAGCTAGTTCAATTTTTCGCACCTCAAAATCGGCTTCTAAGTAGGTCTTTTTGCCCTTCAAAGTTCGTGAACACAGTTTATTCCAGTTTTTCAAGCCAATTTTAGAATTTTTTGACTCCTCATATCAACTCGGAATTGAGTGATTCCTTTTGTGTTTGAAATCTTATGTCAATACCATTCTTGAAAAAAATTATCAAAAAATTGGCACAAATTTTTTCAAAGGAAAGTTGGAGAGAAAGTTGTTGTATATCCTGCATGGCAGTTGTTTTCATCATTATCTTTACTGCCGTTGTGATTTTCACTTATATCTTGTTGTCCAGAGCTATTTAGTATTCTTCATTGATGCTAGTTGTGCTACGTCGTGACCTCATTAGTGTTCTAGGCTCGCGTCTCTAGTCTGGTCTAGGCTAGGACCAGCACAGTACCGTCGTTGAGCGTTTATTCAACATTACATCTCTGAATTGATTATTGCTAATCTTTTGCTACCATATATAGCCAACCCAGCTCCACATATTTCTACATCGTGTATACGTACGCTCCCCTGGCAATCGCTTTACACAATCTTTAGAGTTATTTGACACCGCTGGTTGCCTGTCACCACCTGCCGCATGGTAAGAACTTGTAAGATATTGATATTTGCTTTACTGTGAGCACTTTACAACCACATCCTAGTAGTTCATAGGAACATTATTCTCAAGTTTTGTTTCTTGTTTCTACTAATCATGACAGGTTTCGGAGATAGAAGTTCTTGGGCGACAGACATATCTTCACCATCACGAGAGTTGGGACAACACACACATGCACATGGTCAGGTTATCTCTTTACCGTCATTTGAGGGTATATTTAACCCTGCTATTTATCTAGCTTGGGAGCTTGAAGTAGAACAAGTTTTTACTCACCATGATTTTTCTGAACTTGAGAGAGTACGAGCTACCACTAGAGCATTTACTGGTTTTGCTTCTGTTTGGTGGAGTGTACATTGTAAGAAAAATATTGATAACCAACCCACAACTTGGAAAGTTTTGAAAGTTGTAATGAGACAACAATTTTTTTTCTCCTTACTATCGTCGTGAATTGCTTCGCAAATTGGAACAATTAAAACAAGGCAGTAACACTGCTCATGCTTACTATCAAGAGTTCAAATCTTGTATGCATCATTGTGACATGGAAGAATCTGAGGATGATAAAATGAATAGATTTTTTGATGGTTTGAACCATGATATCCGTGCAAGGTTTCAGTATATTCCTCGTTGCATTACTAGTATGTATGTTCGTGCTTGTACCTTTGAGAGACAGATACAGGAGGATGCATTGGGTGACTACAACAACTACTATTCCAGTTCATGCTCACCATCGCCGGTTGGTTCCTCCACCGTTGAACCTACTAGAGCAGCCCCACCTCGGATTGTGAGCGCGACATCATCTCAAGAGTATGGTACATTGTCAATGTCCGTACCTACATCAGCTACGTCTTTGCAACAAGGTAACAATAAAGGTATTGATGATATAACTTCACATGAGAATGATGCATGCCTAGTTAACTTCAATGCATCATGTGTTGAGTTACCTGTTGATTTGAGCACACCACCTATTTTAGAGAATCTTGTTACTGTCATGAATGCGTCATGTGATCAAATAACTGAAATATCAACAATTTTGAGTGCACCCATTGAATTAACTGTTGATGCAAAAGAACCAATGTTTAATCATTTTGATATGACCTCTAATCTTGGTGATGATTCTATGTCCAATGACTTATTGCATGTTTGCTTATTTAAGCATGTTGTAGTATGTAAATTTGATGCAAATAAGGTTTATTCACCAATGTTGGGATGGTTTAATGATGAACATTGTCAATCTTTTGAAATGAATAAGAGCTTCACTTATATGTGCAAACTGAGTTACAATATTTTCATGCCTTCTACGTCTTGTGATAATTTTTTGGCTTTAGATTTTATGAACTATGAAAGTTACTCATGTATACATGTGTCATATGTGCAAAAATCAAGGGAAGTAAAAATGGATGACATATACATATACAACATGTACACCTTGTCTCTTTTGTTAGCCACATTTCAGATTAAGCAACACCGAGGACGGCTTTGTTTTCAAGAAGGGGAGGATGATGAGGACATGACTACCTTGGATACGACCAAAAATATTGCATACATGCATATTTGTCAGGTGAATTCTAGTACAAACTATTCAATAATCTATTTATGTTATCCAGAACAAAAATACTTCACACACTTTTGTGTTTTGTCTAATTGCAGGTGTATGGGACATTTGTACAATCCACATATGAAGATATGGGAAAAGGAGAAGTTTAGGTTCTGTTCAAAAAGTCCTCTCACGTCACTTTTGGGCCAAGAGAAGATAGAGTCCAAGTCTCTCACGTTCTGAATTTAGATTCGGACTGCACAGACATACCTGACTCAAGACGTCAACAAATTTTTCATACGGACTCCGAATTGGGTGATTCTATTTTTGTTGGAAAGTAAATTCCGTGCTTTTTCCAACCCAATTGAAATCACCTTCAAATTCATCCGGAGCATTGAGATATCGACGAAAAAATCTGATGGTGCAGCAGAATCCGAGTCAAACAACAAGTCCAAAGGTGTTGCACCACCTCCACTTGGGCCCATGAGCCTTGTACGACCTAGGGTTAGTTTTAGGCTACCTTGAGACGTCCTTCCACCTCCTTGGTCGCCACCCCTTGCTCCTATATAAGTAGATCCATCTAGTAGCTTTTTCCTTGGGATTTGTTTAGTTAAAAGTTAGCTATTGCAACTTCGTGTACTTTGTTTGTGTCCAACGACCAGACCAAGACCGCTTTTCGGATCCCCACCTTTATCAATACTTCATCTATATTCGCAATATTCAGATTGCATTATCATATTCTTGCTTGTTTTTCGATTGCTTGCAGGTATAGACCTTCGTGGTCAGGCTGATCGTGCTTCCAGCATCATCAGTAACTTCGGGAGATTGGTTTAGCGATTGCTAAGGCGCAACCTCGTGCACGTTTGTAGTCGGATCATCAAAATTGACTCCACCAAATCAATAGTTATCATCTCATTGAAAGATCGGGACCCCCCGCCTCTATCAATGCATTTGTTCCACCACTGGGCAAGCTGTTGTTTGCGTTGATTGTCCGAGCACCTGCAATTTGACCTGCTAGATTAGTGAAATCTAGCATGATAAATAATAGTTTTCCATCATGGTAGTTTTCTGAAGAATTAGTGAATGTATTTTTTTTCTACCAAGGAACCCTGGTAATTTGCCTATATTGAGCTTGGTAATATATGAACACCAATGTTGGTAATTTTTCAAACCAGGAGTAACTAGTAACATCGAAACACTTCTGATAGTATTTTCAAACTAGGTACACTAGTAATACATGAACACCAATGTTGGTAATTTTCAAAACCAGTTCACTAGTAAAGTATATAACTGTTTTTTTATCCCATGATGATATATAAACACTAATGATGGTATATTTACCTGTGTCCATGATGTTTGGGTAGGCAGAATTGTTGCTTGCCGTGCGCGCTGCATCGTCTGTTCATGCATTCTCCCTCCTCCTGCATGTTCTGCATTATCTCCTTTGCTAGCATCCATTTTCTTATTTTTCGATGCACCTCCTGCTTCATTGTTTTTATGTGTTCCTCTTTTCTTTATCTCTATTTACTTTTACATGGTAACACCACTGGTCTTTGTTTATGTAGCAAGGGGGTGGGGTATATGGTGGGTAATCTGTTATGTTGCATATAGCTGGTAACAAACAGTGCGAGGGGTTGGTAATTTTGCATAGATTTTGATGGTTAGTCACTGTAATAGGCAGAATTATCAAAGAAGTTTGTTGATTCTGTTTCAATCTGGGGAGGGATGGTAATTTTTGCACAGATTGGGGGGGGGGTAAGTCTTTGTAGTAAGCAGAATTTTTGAGAGATGTTGGATGATTCTGTTTCTTACCAGGGGGTGGAGTGATGTCGTCTGGTGAGTCGTCCGTCGGATCCCTGGTAATTCCCACCGTCTAGCCTCTGGTTTGATGTATGCAGAGTACTAGGCCTCTGGTTTCCTCCGGATCTGGAGGAATGATAGGTTTTTGGTGTTGATTTGAGCAGGGGGGGGGGGGGGGGGGGGGGGGGGGGGGGGGGGGGGAAAGCTGGGATGTGGTACAGTGCATCGTGAGGGATGGTTGAGTGCGTTGGGCTTCTTTCTGTTGGGCCTGGTACGGCGCTCGGCCTCGTAGGTGGGAAGGTGCTCACCCCGTACGAGGGGGGAGATCGTATGGTAGTTTTGCTATCGGGCACACTGTTACCAAATATTACTGTTCTATTTTAAAAACTCACATCTAGTCTCACATACCCCTCAAAAAATAAATATAGTCTCGCATGCAGCTTTCCCCTTTTAAAAATATTATCGCATCTATTGATTGCACGGGCAGTTACCAATCAAAGGAGGTGAAAATTGATCGTGTGCGCGCGCGCTAGAGTTGGATGTGTGGCTCAGTGTGTCCCTTGATGCTTTATTTTAAGCTAATAAACTTCACCCTTTATTGAAAAAAAAAAGATAATTGAGCAACACAATTAATAGCGGAGAAGCTGAGCGTCTACATGCTATTAAGGCTGGTCATAGTGGGGAGTAATTTATACTAGTGTCATTCATATGACACTAGTCTAAGTTACTATCTCCATAGTGCAAAGTAACTAAGTAGTAGTGTCATAGATGGTTTCATTTATTAGCTCATAGACTCATTTTGCCTCGGGAAACGCTATGTTACCACAAGCACCTCTTTCCTCATTAAATACTTGCCACATAAGCAAAATTGTCTTGGGATGTGTTAAGTTACTACGTAAGACTACCCACAGTGGGAGTAACATAGGTGGTAACATCACATTTATCTAGGCAAAATAGATGATGTGGCATGTAATTAATGAAGAAAGAGAGGCAAGTAGTAACATAACTAGTTACTGTAACATCGCACATATCAAGAAAAGATGAGTCTACAACCTAATAAATGAAGTGATGCATGATACAACACATATGTTACTACTCATTGTGAAGGTAGTAACATAGACTAGTAACATATGCATGTTACAATGAAGGTAGTAACATAGACTAGTAACATATGCATGTTACTACTCTAAGTTACTACCCACTGTGACTAGTCTAAGTTACCTCCACTATGTTACCTCCACTATGGCTAGCCTAATATACACAATTAATTAGAGAAAAGGTATGGACCGTTGGCCAAAACCGAGCTTTGAAAATTGCTCCAACTTTATCACAGCACCGGTGGTATGATAAATTTAAAATTTAGGCCCCGCAAAAATAGATGGAGGGAGGACAGCTTATCTATGGTGTGATCAGAACTGTCGTAGAGAAATCATACCAAAAATATTATATCTATAGCATGTTTTTTTGGTGTTTTTTTTGTGGAAACTGCAGTATGGCTCTTAATACACTGTTGATATGCATTTTTGATAGACCTAGGCGTGCGCCTCCCTGCTGCCACCGAATGACACCATTGTGCCACACTGATTGACAGGCACACAATTACCTATCCCGTTGCAACTCACGGGCATATTTGCTAGCCATTAATAATAATATATAACTGGTGGTCTTTCAAAATCGTTGGCATGGTGTACGACCAATTACGAACTTTGGTTCCCAAGCGGACTGTTTGTCCTACAAGCATGTGTGCTGGAACGAAGAAATGACCAGTTACATTTAGAGTTTCCAGCCTAAAACATCATTCAAGAGTTTCATGTTTTCCAATTCAGGTACGAATAAATGTGGAATGCTTATATAGATACCTTCAATATACAAACACAGCACATGTATAGACAACGAAAAGCAATAATACATTGAATTGCATTATATAAATTACAAGGATGCAGAACAAGCGGTCTATCTATGTATAGCATCCAGTCATAAACTGAGCCGAGCTGGGAGAAGATGAGGGCATAAGAACGAACTTTACCAGTTGGGTTGTGACTTTCTGCTTGTAGCAGGGTATGTCAAAATTACTCTCCAATGGCAAAAAAGTTGGGTTCTGCCGGCTTCTGTAACAACCTTGCAGGCACCCTGTCCTGCAAACGGGCCTTTCGGGTAGCATTTCTCCGTAAGATCCGCATCATGTTGCCAGCAAAACGCGAGGCGTACAGTGCCGCGCCCAGACTGAGCTTGGTAGAGTCGTCACTTACAATAGCTGCTTGTAACCTCTTCTCCTTCTCAAACAAAGAATCCTCTAGCTTCTTTCTGCAATATCTGTGCCAAGCTGCCTGTATAAAACAAGCGGCCCAGGTTCTCCACTGTTGTGAGTAGAATCTAAAGGTATGCTGGAGCTGTTTGCTATGGAGTTTCCTAAACTGGGTGGCTACAAACTTCAAGTCATCAGCCCTCAGAACAAAGGCTTCAACTTCAGACAATGTCTTCACTGTTCTGGTTGAGCTGGGAAGGTTTGAAACTGCAGCGGGGTCAAGAGCCCAAGTGAGGAGCTCTTCACCGCAGAAGTCTCCACCTTTGAGAACATTGGAGTTGAAGAATCCGCTCTGTCCACCATTTGTCGTCATACTCTCGAGATATCCTCTCATAACGAAAAGCATTTCATTCACGGGGTCTCCTTCTCGAATTATGCAGCTGTCCTCAGTGTACAGCATGGGCTTTAGACGATCACACATTGCATCCAGGAGCTGCTCGTCCATGTTTTCAAACATTGGAACCTGCAAACAGGAGGGGAAGGATTAAAGATGAGAGAGCGAAGTAACCAAACTACGGGTGTGTGGCCTACAAAACAGACCACAGAAACATGAACTGTGAAATGTGCACTACACTGCAGATAAGAAACTATGGGGCCTACAAAACAGACTACAGAAATATGAACTGTGAAATGTGCGCTACAGGCAGATAAGAAACTATGGGGTCCAGAACAGAACTATAGACATGTGCTTATGAATGCAGATCCGGCAATTCAAAATAAGGAGGACATGAAGGCACTCCGAGCTCGTTTGGCAGAGTTGGAGGCGGTTACCCCTCCTGAGGTTCCTCGACTGGTGCCTGGACTGGATCTTGAGGCCATGGTCGCCCGTTCCTCAGAGGCAAGGGATGCCTTGGTGGTGCATGCTGAGGACGTCACCATGTCCTGGTGCATCTCAAGGCGAAGGAGCTTCCTACCCTTCCTCCTTGCAAGATGGTGTTGGAGGCGAGCAAGGCCTTGGCTTCACAGGTGGTCAAACTAGATTGGGCGGTTCTATCCAGGCTATTTTGGTCGGGGCCAACTAGCTTAGATAGTCGAGCTGACTTCTCACACGGCACCAATGTTGTTCAAGAAACAACTTTTGACGAGGGGTATCCTTAGCAACGTAATTAGTGATGACTAGGCAGGGGTATGTACAGCGGCCTTATAGCAAAGGTTGACGTACACTTAAAATGACACAATGATGTTTTTTAAATAGGTTCAGTCACGTCGTGGGAGCGCGAGCTATGTCCCTATGGGAGGGTCGTCGAGAGTGGTGCCTAGCGAATGGGACACTTGTGTTGCCATTTCTGGAGTCCCGCAACTCCCGAAAAGTGGTCGAGGGTAGTGCCCAACGCACGAGACACCTGAGGTGTCCCACGACCCCCACTGGTCTGAGCCTTACTAGGTTCCTTGGACTTCGAATCTCGGCCTCGCTAGCTCGCCAAAGAGAGCTAGGTGAGGAGTGTGATCCTTCTCTTGAGTTTATTCAAGTAGGGAGTGAAAGATTTACATTCCCATTGGGGGGGGGGGGGGCTTATATAGGCTAGGGGTCTTTGACTAATGACCAAGGCTACCCTTGAGGAGGTGGGAGGGTAGAACAAGATAGTTTGGCGTCCTTTGGGCCATACGCCTCTAGTTGGGCTTGGAGATGTGTGGTAGCGTTGAAGGCTTCCTTGCTTGGGCTTGGGCTTCTTTGCTCCTTTGACTTGTTCTTTTACAAGTTTCTTTCTTTGACTTGTTGACCATGATGACTTTGCTTGGACTTTCCTTGACCGGGGTGGCTCGCTTGGACCCATGGGAGCTTGTTTCGACTATGGTTGACCTCCTTGATTTGTGTTGATTGGCCTTGACAATTGTTGATCATCCATGTGGCGTGCCACGTAGGATAGAGGGTTGGATCTTGAGTAGGGTCGGAGCCAATTAGATGTGGAGCATCCTTCGGTCATCCTCATAGACCAGCCTTCGCCTACTCAAGTGCCAAGTGGACCGGTGACACAAGCACGTGCAAGAGCTCTCGAGACCGAGGTGACATCTCTCCTTAGTAATATTCCGTTATGACCCACGTGAGACATGGCTACTACCTAAAGTCGGAATGCTATGTTTGATTAGGTATGAAGAACACCCTCTCGGAGATGCTCGTGACAACGGACAAGTCCCCAAGTACATGGACGAAGGAGCACGACAAAAGGAACCGGAGAAGGCCTACAGGCCCCGGACATCCGGACATCCGGCCCCTGGAGATGTCAACCACAGCAGCAGCTCAATCGAAGACCACCTACACGCACCGGACATCCGGCTCAGCCCCAGACATCCGGCCCAGCCCCGGAAATCCGGCACCTCCTATACAGAGAGAACCCGAAACCGGCCCCCGCCAGCCCGAACATCCGCCCCGACGTGAAGGCCCGGACATCCAGCCCCTCCTGCCTGCGCGCAGTGTATCTGGGCCGAGGCCCACGTACCCCTTCACCCCCTAGACTATATATACCCTTCCTCTACCTACGATTTAGGGTTAGCATTGTGATAGCTCAAACTAGAGATAGAGCTTTGCTCATCCACTTGTACCCCTACTCCCATGGAGATCAGGCCCCCATGTGAGAAGATCCCCCAAGTGGATTCAAGACCCCTTCATGGGAAGATCCTTCATGGATTCAAGACCTCCTTCCCCCTAGGATTGACATGAGCTAGTGCCCCTTTTGTATCCCCTTTTCTTGGATTTGGACCCTTGTTACCTCTTTGTGTATGTGGATCTAGCACATGTGTGATTGGATCAAGTCTATTTGGGAGTTCTTGTGTTTCTCTTTGATTTGCACTCTTTCCCCCTCCAAGCATTAAAAGATCAACCTATTAGGGTTCCACCCTACATCATCTTGGATCAGAGCCACGTTGATTTACACCTTGGAGTTCTTCCCCTTCATTTTCTAGCCTAATTTTGTGTGTTCTTGCCCAATTTCGAAAATCCCCACAAAAATACCCTACCAATTTTTTTGTGATTTGTTGGTGTGATGATGTTTTGTTGGATTAGGGACAGTTTGACATCGACATCACCACCACTAATCTTCGCCACAGATTCGTCATCGACAACAACCACTTCACCATCGTGACACCACCAACAGAAAGCAAGGGCGGTAACCTCGACGACACCTTCGTATACTCTCCCTTGCCATTGCATTCTTAACCCCGAGCCAAACTTTTGCGTCACTTCCTTCTATTGCGTGCATATATCGTATTATCTCTTGTGTCCTCATTTGTTCCCACATACACCATTGCTATCTTGATTCCAGCGTTTTGAATAAGTGGCCAAAGGACAATATCAAAAGAGCAAGAAAAGCTTTTAAGCAAAAAGAGAACAAAGAAGCTTGTAAGCAAGAGTCGTAGTATCATACCATATTGCATCCAAATTGCCATACTCGATCATCTTGGATCATCTTAAGAGAATCACCGAGAATCATACATATAGCATACTTGGGATAGAACTCAGTTGCATTTTTGCTTTGTAGGTTGTGCACAAGTATCGTATCTCGTCTATTGAGCAATCATGCTAGTGTCTCTCTAGTGTTGTGCAACAAGAGCATTTTCCGTGGATTCCACATTTTGAGCTCGTTCCTTGGTTGCACGTCCCCATTTATCTATCTGTGCGTGTGTTTCCGTGTGCCTCATATTGCTTTGGTCTACTTGTTACACTTGCAAGTTTGTGAATCTCTTTCAACATTATTGAAATCTTGCTAACAATTGCATAAATTTTGTGCCAGCATCCTCACCATGCTACTCCAAAGGCTTTTTTTGTGTAGGTGTGAGAATAGACAAAATCCGATACCAATTGTGCTATTTCCATAATACATTATTGAGTGATCATTGATCCATCTTCAACATCGGACAAGGTACATTTGGTCTAGTTCACTCCTTTCTTCCACTCACATATTTGCTTGAGATGATGAATAGGTCTGATACGCCTCCAACGTATCTATAATTTTTGATTGCTTCATGCTATATTATCTACTGTTTTAGACATTATTGGGCTTTATTATCCACTTTTATATTATTTTTGGGACTAACCTATTAACCGGAGGCACAGCCCAGAATTGCTGTTTTTTTGCCTGTTTTAGGGTTTTGAAGAAAAGGAATATCAAACGGAGTCCAAACAGAATGAAACCTTCGGGAACGTGATTTTCTCAACAGATAAGACCCGGGAGACTTGAACCCTATGCCAAGGCACGTAACAGGAGGCCACGAGGTAGGGGGGCGTGCCCTACCCTACCAGGCGCGCCCCCCACCCTCGTGGGCCCCCTGTTGCTCCACCGACGTACTTCTTCCTCTATATATATCCACGTACCCCCAAACGATCAGAACAGGAGCCAAAACCCTAATTCCACCACCGTAACTTTCTGTATCCACGAGATCCCATCTTGGGGCCTGTTCCGGAGCTCCGCCGGAGGGGGCATCAATCACAGAGGGCTTCTACATCAACACCATAGCCCCTCCGATGAAGTGTGAGTAGTTTATCTCAGACCTACGGGTCTATAGTTAGTAGCTAGATGGCTTCTTCTCTCTTTTTGGATCTCAATACAATGTTCTCCCCCTCTCTTGTGGAGATCTATTCGATGTAATCTTCTTTTTGCGGTGTGTTTGTTGAGGTCGATGAGTTGTGGGTTTATGATCAAGTCTATCTATGAATAATATTTGAATCTTCTCTGAATTATTTTATGTATGATTGGTTATCTTTGCAAGTCTCTTCGAATTATCAGTTTGGTTTGGCCTACTAGATTGATCTTTCTTGCAATGGGAGAAGTGCTTAGCTTTGGGTTCAATCTTGCGGTGTCCTTTCCCGGTGACAGTAAGGGCAGCAAGGCACGTATTGTATTGTTGCCATCGAGGATAACAAGATGGGGTTTTCTTCATATTGCATGAGTCTATCCCTCTACATCATGTCATCTTGCTTAAGGCGTTACTCTGTTTTTAACTTAATACTCTAGATGCATGCTGGATAGCGGTCGATGAGTGGAGTAATAGTAGTAGATGCAGGCAGGAGTCGGTCTACTTGTCTCAGACATGATGCCTATATACATGATCATGCCTAGATATTCTCATAATTATACTCAATTCTGTCAATTGCTCAACAGTAATTTGTTCACCCACCATAGAATACTTGATGAGGACATCAATACCATTGTTACACCCACAGCCCCTACTGTTACATATACTGGACCAATTACTAGAGCTCGCGCACGCCAATTAAATTACCAGGTACTTTCGTTTCTTGGTAATGATTCTAATGTTCATGAGATTATGATGCTGCCTAAATTGGATACATTTGTTTTGCTTACAAATGAAGGTCCTAGCTTGGAGAAGGATGAACATTGGAGCAAGAACACGAATGGAGTTGATGGCATGCGCAAGGGGATCAGGAACAGAGTTACAAGTGATGATTTCAGGACTTTGAAGCCGCCATAAGGAGTGCATGAAGCCTTGGACGAAATATACAAGATGCCACTTCATAATATTCGTCCATAGGCTATTCTAGGTGCTGCGTCACCTTATTAATGGGCCAGGCCCATGTAATTTCGAAATACTTAAGTATAGGCTATTTTTAGAGTCCGTATGTGTGGGGAAACAAGAGTTAGGGTTGGTTTCGGACCCCACCCTCAAGGGCCACGAAATTCCCCTCTCTTCCTCCATATATACAGCCCTTAGGGCGTCGTTTAGACTTGGGTTTTGTTTAGATTAAAAGTTCGCCATAGCTGCAACTTCGCGTACTTCGTTTGTGTCCAACGACCAGACCAAGACGTCACAGAACCCCACCTTGATCAATAAAGCTTTCATCTTATATTCGCAATATCCAGATTGCAATCTCAGTTTCTTGCTTGTTCTTCGTTTGCTCGCAGGAAACAGGCCCTCGTGGTCAGGTTGATCGTGCTCCGGCGTGGTCAATAACCCCTCGGAAGTTGGTTTAGCGATTGCTAAGGCGCGACGTCTCGCACGTTCGTTAGTCAGATCGTCAAAGTCAACTTCCACCAAAGCGATATCCATCATCTCATAGAAAGATGGTACACCTTTGCCTCTATCAAGTGGTATCAGATTTCCAGGTTGCTCGGTGAGATTTTGTAGTTTTTCATAGTTTAGATCGAGTCTATTCTTCATACCTACAGACCACGAAAAAGCCAAAAAAATTAGGGTTAGTTCATCATATCCGAACCAGTCTGAGCCTTTGCATAGTCTTTTCAGTATTTTGCTTTGTTGAATTTGCGGTTGCATCGTCGTGTCAAGTTGCTGGTCTTAGAGTCTAGTCTTTTAGAGTTTCGAGTTCTGGTCATAAGTTGTCACGCCGCCGCCGCACCATCATCATCGCCCCTGCCATCTACCACCACCGCTTATCCGCCACCGATCCTCTCCATATACCATCACCAATCGTATCCATATACCACCACCAATCCATATCCATATACCACCACCAATCCGTATCCATATACCACCACCGCTGCCATATCCTACCACCATATATCCACCGCCAATCCGAGTCCTTCAATATTAGATTTGTTTTCGAGATCCGTCTAATTTCCGATTCATGTTTCCTTGCTTGATTAGGTTTCGAAAAAAAAGAGTCTGGAGACCCCTGGGCAGTTTTTAGGCTAAAATTTTCGCAGGCAAAAATATTTTTATCCCTATCCTATTTTTAGGGTTTTCCGAGTCTTTTGAGCCACGTGCCATCATAGTGATTTTTTGTCGCACTTTTCCGTCGTCGCTGCCCCGATTTTCGAAAAAAGTCAAAAAAAAATTCATGCCCATCCTATCAGTTTGACAAGGGAAGAGTTTTGAGACACTCGCCATTATAGTGATTTTTCGCAAAAAAAGAGGAGCGCAAAAAAAAGGAGCGCAAAAAAAAGAGCGAAAAAAAGAGAGTTCCAGAGTGTGCTTTTCACTTATTTACGTGCAGCGCCGTGATTTTGTTAGTGTTCTAGGCTCGCGTCTCTAGCACGGTCTAGCCTAGGACCAGCACAGTACCGTCGTTGAGCGTTTATTCAACTTTGCATCTCTGAATTGATTATTGCTAATCTTTTTGCTACGATATTCTAAGCCTTCCTAGCTCCACATAAATCTACATCGTGCATTTGACTCTCCCTGGTAATCGCTCTATCCAAGCTTTGAGAGTTTTGACTACAACGGTTGACGATCACCGCCTGCTGCTGGGTAAGAACTGGTAAGAATTTGAGATTCGCTTGACGGATTTGTGACACCCACCACCACCATTTTCTAGTAGTCTGTAGGATCATATTCTTGTGTGTTTCTATTGCTGCTAACCATGGCAGGATCACAAGTCGATGAGACTAACCGAGAGAACATGACGAACAAGGAGCTTCATGATACGTTTCAACAAATGATGAGTGGACAGGTGCAAGATGTGATAAACAGATTTGAAGAGGCCATGGAGAAGATAGATGGCATGATGAAGACATTTGAAACAAAGCTCGATAACAAGTTTGCTGAATTGCTTTCACGTTTTCCACCACCACCACCGGCTGCTCCTACCGCACCTCTGCAACAACAGCAACAACACCGACTACCTCCACGTCGGGAAACAGCCCTCCGCCGAGCGAGCCGTGTCCCTCTTCAGTCGGGCCAAACTGCTGGTGCTGCTGTTGATACTTCTGTGGCTCCTACTGCTGATGTGGAGGAGGATGATTATGTGGGAGATTATGAGGATGAGGTTGATCAAAATCAGAACTACGTGCCACCACCAGCACAGCAACCACCAGGTCGTCCACATGCAAATAATGGCAATGGTAGGGCTCACCCTCAGGTACGAGATCATGACCATCTCCCTAAACTAAAATTGAATATTCCACCATTTGAGGGTAGATATGTTCCTGATATATATCTTACTTGGGAGTTAGAAACCGAACAACGATTTACATGTTCACAATATCCCGAGGAGAGACGTGTTCCTGCTGCTGTTTGTGCTTTCACTAGTTTTGCATGTGTTTGGTGGTCTGAGCATTGTAGATTATATCCTATTCCGGCTACTTGGGCTGCTTTGAAAACTGCTATGCGTACTCGTTGGGTTCCACCATATTATCAACGTGAATTACTTCAAAAATTGCAGCGCTTAAGACAGGGAAAAAAAATCTGTAGAAGAATATTATCAGGAATTACAAACTGGCATGATTAGATGTGCTATTGTTGAGGAGAATGAAGCTATGCTTGCACGTTTTATGGGTGGATTAAATAGAGAGATTCAGACGATTCTAGAGTATAAGGAGTATACTAATATCACTCGTTTATTCCATCTTGCTTGTAAAGCTGAACGTGAAGTGCAGGATCGACAGGCATTGGCGCGGACTAACTTTTCTGCAGGTCGACCTTCATCATGGACACCACGTGCATCATCTACTTCCACACGTTCTGCTACACCAGCGCCTCCGTCGGCTGCCACCTCCAACCGTGATACAATAAAGCAGGCACAATCACCACTATCTGCCAAGAGCACACCTTCTGGGCCTGCAAAGAGCTCTTCTTCATCCATGGCATCAACAGGGCAAACACATGATATTATTTGTCGATGTTGCAAGGGTGGAGGTCATTATGCGAGAGAATGCCCATCTAAGCGTGTGATGATTGTTACTGAGGATGGTGGGTATGAGTCTGCTAGTGACTATGATGAGGAGACTTTGGCTCTTATTACACGTGACGAACACGGTGGAGACGACTCTAATCATGAGACGCAATACATGGCTCCTGAAGATGCTGATAGGTATGAATGTTTAGTTGCTCAACGTGTTTTGAGTGTGCAGGTTACACAAGCTGAGCAAAATCAGAGGCATAATTTGTTCTATACAAAGGGAGTTGTAAAGGAACGTTTTGTTCGCGTGATCATAGATGGAGGGAGCTGCAATAACTTGGCTAGCATGGAGATGGTGGAGAAGCTATCTCTCACCACAAGACCACATCCACATCCTTACTACATCCAATGGTTCAACAACAGCGGCAAGATTAAGGTAACACGTACTGTTCGTGTGCATTTTAGTATCTCTACATATGCTGATTATGTTGATTGTGATGTGGTACCTATGCAAGCATGTTCCTTATTACTTGGTAGACCATGGCAATTTGATAAAAATTCTGTACACCATGGTATAAACAATCAGTATACTCTTGTTCATAACGATAAAAATATTACTTTTCTTCCTATGACTCCTGATTCCATTTTGAAAGATGATATTAATAGAGCTAATAAAGCAAAACAGGAGACAAATAAGAGTGAAAATCAGATTGTGGCAAAAGAATTTGAGCACCAAATGAAGCCTAATAATAAACCATCTACTCTTGTTTCTGAAATTAAATTGAAAAGTGCATGTTTACTTGCCACCAAATCTGATATTGATGAGCTAGATTTTAGCAAATCTGTTTGCTATGCTTTTGTGTGCAAAGAGGCATTATTTTCATTCAAGGACGTGCCTTCCTCTTTGCCCCCTGCTGTCACTAACATTTTGCATGAGTTCGCTGACGTCTTTCCACAAGACGTGCCACCGGGATTACCACCGATTCGAGGGATTGAGCATCAAATTGACTTAATTCCCGGTGCTTCGCTACCCAACCGTGCACCATACCGTACCAATCCAGAGGAGACGAAGGAGATTATGCGTCAAGTACAAGAACTGCTCGACAAAGGTTATATACGCGAATCCCTTAGTCCTTGTGCTGTTCCTATCATTTTAGTGCCGAAAAAGGATGGTACGTCGCGTATGTGTGTTGATTGTAGAGGCATTAATAATATTACTATTCGTTATCGTCATCCTATTCCTAGGTTAGATGATATGCTTGATGAATTGAGTGGCTCTACAATATTCTCCAAAGTTGATTTGCGTAGTGGATACCATCAAATTCGTATGAAATTGGGAGATGAATGGAAAACAACATTTAAAACTAAGTTTGGATTATATGAGTGGTTAGTCATGCCTTTTGGGTTAACTAATGCACCTAGTACTTTCATGAGGTTAATGAACGAAGTTTTACGTGCTTTCATTGGACGATTTGTGGTAGTTTACTTTGATGAAATATTGATTTATAGCAAATCTTTGGAGGAACATTTGGAACATTTACGTGCTGTTTTTATTGCTCTACGTGATGCACGTTTGTTTGGAAACCTTGGAAAGTGCACCTTTTGCACCGACCGAGTATCTTTTCTTGGCTATGTTGTTACTCCACAGGAAATTGAAGTTGATAAAGCCAAGATTGAAGCTATTGAGAGTTGGCCGCAGCCCAAAACGGTCACACAAGTGAGGAGTTTCCTTGGCCTCGCTGGTTTCTATAGGCGTTTTGTGAGAGATTTCAGCACCATTGTTGCACCTCTCAACGAGCTTACAAAGAAGGATGTTCCTTTTGTTTGGGGTACCGCACAGGAAGAAGCTTTCACGGTATTGAAAGATAAGTTGACACATGCTCCTTTACTCCAATTTCCTAATTTCAATAAGACTTTTGAGCTTGAATGTGATGCTAGTGGAATTGGATTAGGAGGTGTGTTATTACAAGATGGAAAACATGTTGCATACTTTTCTGAAAAATTGAGCGGGCCTAGTCTGAACTATTCTACTTATGATAAAGAATTATATGCTCTTGTTCAGACCTTAGAAACATGGCAACATTATTTATGGCCTAAGGAATTTGTTATACATTCTGATCATGAATCTTTGAAACACATTAAAAGTCAAGCAAAACTAAACCGTAGACATGCTAAATGGGTTGAATTCATTGAGACTTTCCCTTATGTCATTAAACACAAGAAGGGTAAAGAAAATGTTATTGCTGATGCCTTGTCTCGTCGTTATACTATGCTTTCACACCTTGACTTTAAAATATTTGGTTTGGAGACCATCAAAGATCAATATGTTCACGATGCTGAATTTAAAGATGTATTGCAGAATTGTAAGGAAGGGAGAACTTGGAACAAGTTCGTTCTTAACGATGGATTTGTGTTTCGTGCTAACAAGCTATGCATTCCAGCTAGCTCCGTTCGTCTTTTGTTGTTGCAGGAGGCGCATGGAGGAGGATTAATGGGACACTTTGGTGTCAAGAAGATGGAGGATATACTTGCTACACATTTCTTTTGGCAAAGATGAGACGGGATGTTGAGCATTTTGTTGCTCGCTGCACTACATGTCAAAGAGCTAAGTCACGACTCAATCCTCATGGTTTATATATGCCTTTGCCTGTACCTAGTGTTCCTTGGGAGGATATATCTATGGACTTTGTTTTAGGTTTACCTCGAACAAAGAAGGAGAGGGATAGCATATTTGTTGTCGTGGATAGGTTCTCGAAAATGGCACACTTTATACCATGTCATAAAAGCGATGATGCTGTTAATGTTGCTGATTTGTTCTTTCGTGAAATTATTCGCTTACATGGTGTGCCAAATACTATTGTTTCAGATCGTGATACTAAATTTCTTAGCCACTTTTGGAGATGTTTATGGGCTAAGTTGGGGCCTAAGCTGCTTTTTAGTACTACTTGTCACCCCCAAACTGATGGACAAACTGAAGTAGTCAATAGAACATTGTCTACTATGCTTAGGGCTGTTTTGAAGAATAACAAGAAAATGTGGGAAGAATGCTTGCCTCATATTGAATTTGCTTATAATCATTCATTGCATTCTACTACTAAGATGTGCCCTTTTGAAATTGTGTATGGTTTCCTACCTCGTGCACCTATTGATTTGTTGCCTCTTCCATCTTCAGAGAAGGTTAATTTTGATGCTAAAGAACGTTCTGAATTGATTTTAAAAATGCATGAGTTAACTAAGGAAAACATTGAGCGTATGAATGCTAAATATAAACTTGTT
This sequence comes from Triticum urartu, assembly GCF_003073215.2. NCBI lineage: Eukaryota > Viridiplantae > Streptophyta > Magnoliopsida > Poales > Poaceae > Triticum > Triticum urartu. The sequence goes on along the minus strand of NC_053027.1, from coordinate 350,493,340 downwards.
GGAGATAAGGGTAGAAAACATGTTGTGTTTGCGCCTGGAGATCTTGTTTGGTTACATTTGCGTAAAGATAGATTTCCTAATCTGCGCAAATCAAAGCTAATGCCACGTGCTGATGGTCCTTTTAAGGTTTAGAGAAAATAAATGATAATGCATATAAACTTGAGCTACCTGCAGATTTTGGGGTTAGTCCCACTTTTAACATTGCAGATTTGAAGCCTTATTTGGGTGAGGAAGATGAGCTTCCGTCGAGGACGACTTCATTTCAAGAAGGGGAGGATGATGAGGACATCAATACCATTGTTACACCCACAGCCCCTACTGTTACATATACTGGACCAATTACTAGAGCTCGCGCACGCCAATTAAATTACCAGGTACTTTCGTTTCTTGGTAATGATTCTAATGTTCATGAGATTATGATGCTGCCTAAATTGGATACATTTGTTTTGCTTACAAATGAAGGTCCTAGCTTGGAGAAGGATGAACATTGGAGCAAGAACACGAATGGAGTTGATGGCATGCGCAAGGGGATCAGGAACAGAGTTACAAGTGATGATTTCAGGACTTTGAAGCCGCCATAAGGAGTGCATGAAGCCTTGGACGAAATATACAAGATGCCACTTCATAATATTCGTCCATAGGCTATTCTAGGTGCTGCGTCACCTTATTAATGGGCCAGGCCCATGTAATTTCGAAATACTTAAGTATAGGCTATTTTTAGAGTCCGTATGTGTGGGGAACAAGAGTTAGGGTTGGTTTCGGACCCCACCCTCAAGGCCACGAAATTCCCCTCTCTCTCCTCCATATATACAGCCCTTAGGGTCGTTTAGACTTGGGTTTTGTTTAGATTAAAAGTTCGCCAATAGCTGCAACTTCGCGTACTTCGTTTGTGTCAACGACCAGGACCAAGACGTCACAGAACCCCACCTTGATCAATAAAGCTTTCATCTTATATTCGCAATATCCAGATTGCAATCTCAGTTTCTTGCTTGTTCTTCGTTTGCTCGCAGGAAACAGGCCCTCGTGGGTCAGGTTGATCGTGCTCCGGCGTGGTCAATAACCCCTCGGAAGTTGGTTTAGCGATTGCTAAGGCGCGACGTCTCGCACGTTCGTAGTCGGATCGTCAAGGTCGACTCCCACAGAAAACGATAGCCACCATCTCATCGAAACATCGGGACACCTTTGCCTCTATCAATACTTATGCTCTCGAGAGAAGCCACTAGTGAAACCTATGGCCCCCGGGTCTATCTTCATCATATTGTTCTCCTACTACTTTGTTATTTACTTTGCCTTTATTTTACTTTGCATCTTTATCATAAAAATACCAAAAATATTATCTTTATCATATTTATCAGATCTCACTCTCGTAAGTGGCCTCATAGGGATTGACAACCCCTATTTGCGTTGGTTGCGAGGATTTATTTGTTTTGTGCAGGTACGAGGGACTTGCGCGTAGCCTCCTACTGGATTGATACCTTGGTTCTCAAAAACTGAGGGAAATACTTACGCTACTTTGCTGCATCATCCCTTCCTCTTCGGGGAAAACCAACGCAATGCTCAAGAGGTAGCAAGGTCAAGTACTTCTACCAACCCACTCATCATCGAACAAGAGGACCTGAACAACTACGTCACCAAGCATCACCTATTCGGTGCGCAAAGAGCTTTGCATTAAGAGAATGAAGCATTGAGTGACCACATCGACCTACTTGCTATCGACTTGCGACCATCCGAGCTACGTACAAGAGACTACTTCGACAATCGAAACTTTCCACCCACATGGAAGAGCTTGACGCTAGGATGTCTACTCAAATGGAAGAGTTTTGTGCTTTGATGGTCAACCATTCTTCTATGACATCGTCATCATCAAGACGGTGCCACTCAAGCCGACATTCTTCGGAATCTTCTTCGGATGCAAGTCTTCCCCGAGCTCGTCCGCATTGTCGCCAAGACCATGAAGATCATCAAGCTCCACAAAACTCATTTCATGGCAATGGTTTACAAGACAGCCTCCGGGAACGTGAGCGACATCGTCGTCAAGCTAATGATCCTGCTTTCCAAGAGCCTCCAATACGCCAAGATCACCAAGAAAACCAAGACGGCGACACCCTACAACAAGAACGACAACGTCGCGAGGAACAAGGCCAAGAAGCTCAACGTGCCCTACGTGAAGCCACACGAGTCGTCAATGAACACAACCGCTGTGTGCGCGAACAAGAGGCCCTCCAACGAGAGCGACAAGAAGAAGTCGCGCGCCTTGAGGAGCACCTAGAGTTGAGGAACCGTTCAAGAATTCCACACCCTCAACGTCAAGCTAATCAGGAGCACGAGGAGCAAGCGCTTGAAGATCCTCCGCGACAAGAGCGTCATCACCATTGCCACCAACACAATGAAGAGCAACGCTACGGCAAGCTCAAGTTCACCATGCCTAAGTTCTCCGAAAGCAATGATCCCAAAGACTTCCTTTCATGGGCATTGAAGGTCGACAAGGTCTTTCATTTACACAACTATGAAGAAGAAAAGAAGACTGCCATGGCATCTCTTGAGTTCCAAGACTATATCTTCATTTGGTGGGAGCAAGTCATTGAGCGACGGGAAGCAAAAGGTAACCCACCAATCACAACATGGAATCAAATGAAGGATGTCATGCGAGCGCGCTTTGTACCCACGTACTATAGCCGCGACCTATTCAAGAAATTGCAACTACTCAAGCAAGGCACCAAGTCCATTGAAGGGTATTACAAGGAAATGGAGATCGCCATGATCCGAGCCAATGTCATGAAAGATGAGGAGCAAACTATGGCACGGTTCTTGAACGGACTCAACCATCCTATCAAGAAGATTGATGATTTCCAACCGTATTCGAACCTCCTCGAGCTAGTGCACCAAGCTACCAAGGCGGAGCGACAAGTGCAAGATGATTACAAGTACGCCAAGTACTCTTCCAAGACCTACGGTTCACACACTCAAGCTTCAATGACTAAGGCACCTTCTACCCCGACGAAACCTACACCAAGCAACAGCGACAAGTCAAGTTTCAAGAAAGCTTCGACATCTTCAAGTCGTCCTCCTACTACAAGCAACCTCAAGCCGAGAGCTTCATCATCATCTACTCCAACGGATGAGACCATCAAGACAAGTTCCATCAAATGCTTCACATGCCAAGGCCGAGGCCACAAGACATTTGAGTGCCCCACGCGGCATACCATGATCATCAATGACGACGGCACCTATGACTCCATGAGCGAGGAAGAAATGGAAGCACTTGAGCACGTGGCCATGCACCGACGAGTGAATGAAGACAAAGATGACCAAGTCTTTTGTGACAATGATTCGAGCCCCGCTCTTGTTGTCTCCAAAGTCTTGACACTTCAACACCAAAAAGACGAAGACCAGTGTTGCCACATCTTCCGCACCAAAGCGGGCATCAATGGACGTTCTGTGAAGGTCATCATCGACGGAGGAAGTTGCCACAATTTGGTAAGTGAAGAGCTATGTTCCAAGCTACAATTGATCAAGATGAAGCATCCTCACCCCTACAAGGTCCAATGGCTTAGCGACTCCGGCACCATTCAAGTGGAGCACACCGTTCAAGTCTCCTTCAAGATTAGAGCATACGAAGACATATTGGAGTGTGATGTGGTTCCCATGTCCATTTGCCACCTCCTACTTGGACGATCTTGGCAACTCGACCGTGGCGTTATCCACAATGGGCGAACCAATCACTATAGTTTTCAAGATGAAGGGAAAGGAGTACGTGCTATGACCCATGTCACCAAGCCAAGTGATCGTCGACGAGCAAGCATCCACCCATTGCGGAGACTGGAGAGAATAGTGAGAGAGTGAGCCAGCAAGAGAAGAGTGAGCGTCATAAGCCAAAAATGAGTGCCTCCACGATGAGCGACAAGAAAAACTTAGTGCTCTTAGCTATCGAAAGAGACATGAGAGAAGTGTGTGAGAACCCATCTAGTGTCATACACTATGTCCTAGTATGCAAGGATGAAGCGGCACGGACTAACACCTCTTACCCTACCTTTAGTGTTGTCTAATTTATTGCTGGAATTCAAGGACGTATTCCCCGATGAGCTACCTCTGGGTCTACCTCCACTACGAGGCATCGAACACCGCATCTTCCTCATTCCCGGCGCACCTTACCGAACAAGGCACCGTACCGCGTCAACCCCAAAGAAACCAAGGAAATACAACGGCAAGTACAACACCTCATTGACAATGGGCATGTACGTGAAAGCTTAAGTCCTTGTGCCATTCCGGTTATTCTTGTGCCCAAGAAAGATGGAAGTTTTCGCATGTGTTCCGATTGCCGACCCATAAATGCTATCACCGTTCGCTATAGGCATCTCATTCCACGCCTTGACGATATGCTAGATGAGCTTAGCGGAGCCACAGTTTTCTCTAAAATTGATCTTAAAAGTGGCTATTACCAAATTCGCATTCAAGAGGATGATGAATGGAAAACCGCTTTCAAAACCAAATTTGGCTTGTATGAGTGGTTAGTTATGCCTATGGGCTTATCCGAAGCACCCGACACTTTCATGCGTGTGATGCATTACATTCTTCGCGAATATATTGGCATATTTGTTGTGGTCTACTTTGATGATATACTTGTGTTTAGCGAATCTCTAGAAAATCATGTCACCCATCTTAGAGCTGTTTTGCAAACTCTTAGAAACGAGCGCCTTTATGCTAATATGGAGAAATGCACATTTGGTGTTGCCAAGCTTGTTTTCTTGGGTTTTGTTCCGTCTTCTAAGGGTGTTCATGTAGACGAAGCTAAAATTGATGCTATTAAAACTTGGCCACAACCAACCAACTTGCAACAAGTGTGTAGCTTCCTTGGCTTAGCCGGATTTTATCGTCACCTTGTGAAGGATTTTAGCACCATTGCACCCATTGAATAAGAAGAATGCATCCTTTGTTTGGGGACCATTCCAAGATACTGCATTTCATGGGCTTAAGAATTTGCTTACACATGCTCCATTGCTTGGATTGCCCAATTTTGATAAAACTTTCGAAGTGCATTGCAACGCTAGTGGTAATGGCATAGGAGGTGTGTTGATGCAAGAGAAGCGCCCAATCGCATACTTTAGCGAGAAACTTTTTGGAGCGCAACTTAACTACCCCATTTATGACAGAGTTATATGCTTTAGTGAGAGTCTTGCATGTGTCGGAGCATTATCTTCGCCCTCGTGAATTTGTCATCCATACGGATCATGAGACGCTTAAATACCTTAAAGGTCAAACGAAATTGAATAAGCGACATGCCAAATGGAAAGCTTGAAGCACGGCTCCATGGGCACTTGAAAGGGATTGGACCCCACCATGCCACTCTTCTCGAGAAGGTTATGGGCATAGGCAGAAAGAGAGATGGTGATCCTGACCGTGCCCTGCCGCACCTCCATCCCAAGGTAAAAACTCAGCAGATTGAGGTAAGACATTCTAAACAAGTTCTGCATCTCGCCAGCTTTGGACATGGTGATCACCAAATCGCCCACTTAGATGCTCCACTTAGATGCTGATGAAGAGTCGTGTCCATGCCTCAAACAGTGTCTTGCCATCTAGGCTCTTCATTGTCGACATGTTTAACGGTTCAAGATGAACACCGTTGTCATGACCGCTTCACCCTAGAACTCACCGGCAACACACTTGGCCTCGAGAAGACAGCAGGCCATGCTCACCACCATCTGATTGCAATGTCCGACAACGCCGTTTAGATGCGGTGGGTAGGGCGCAGTGAGTTGACGCTAAACTCCGAGATCGGCGCAATACGCGGTGAAGGAGTCGGATGTGAACTCACCACCTGATACGTCCATTTTGCATCATGCTTTTATATCGATATTTATTGCATTATGGGCTGTTATTTCACATTATGTCACAATACCTATGACTATTCTCTCTTATTTTACAAGGTTTACATAAGGAGGGAGAATGCCGGCAGCTGGAATTCTGGGCTGGAAAAGGAGCAAATATTAGAGACCTATTCTGCACAACTCCAAAAGTCCTGAAACTCCACGAAATACCTTATAATAAATAATGAAAAATCCTCGCCAAAGATGAAGACCAGGGGGCCCACACCCTTTCCACGAGGGTGGGGGGCGCCCCCCCCCAGGGCGCGCCCCCTACCTCATGGGCCCCATGGTGGCTCTCCGATGACCATTTTCTCCTATATGAAGTCCTTCGTCGAGAAAAAAGAAGAAGCAACCTTTCGGGACGAAACTCCGCCGCCACGAGGCGGAACCTTGGCGGATCCAATCTAGAGCTCCGGCAGAGCTGTTCTGCCGGGGAAACTTCCCTCCCGGAGGGGAGAATCGTCGCCATCGTCATCACCAACGCTCCTCTCATCGGGAGAGGGTAATCTCCATCAACATCTTCATCAGCACCATCTCATCTCAAAACCCTAGTTCATCTCTTGTATCCAATTTTTGTCTCCAAGTCCGGGATTGGAGCGTAGGTTCCTAGTAGTGTTAATTACTCCTTGTAGTTGATGCTAGTTGGTTTAATTGGTGGAAGATCATATGTTCAGATCCTTTATGCATATTATTATCCCTCTGATTATGAACATGAATATGCTTTGTGAGTAGTTACGTTTGTTCCTGAGGACAAGGGAGAAGTCTTGCTATTAGTGGTCATGTGAATTTGGTATTCGTTCTATATTTTGATGAGATGTATGTTGTCTAGCCTCTAGTGTTGTTATGTAAACGTCGACTACATAACACTTCACCATTATTTGGGCCTAGAGGAAGGCATTGGGAAGTAATAAGTAGATGATGGGTTGCTAGAGTGACAGAAGCTTAAACCCTAGTTTATGCGTTGCTTCGTAAGGGGCTGATTTGGATCCATATGTTTCATGCTATGGTTAGGTTTACCTTAATACTTTTGTTGTAGTTGCGGATGCTTGCAATAGAGGTTAATCATAAGTGGGATGCTTGTTCAAGTAAGAACAGCACCCAAGCACCGGTCCACCCAGATGTCAAATTATCAAAGTACCGAACGCGAATCATATGAACGTGATGAAAACTAGCTTGACGATATTCCCATGTGTCCTCGGGAGCGCTTTTCCTTATATAAGAGTTTGTCCAGGCTTGTCCTTTGCTACAAAAAGGATTGGGCCACCTTGCTGCACTTTATTTACTTTTGTTACTTGTTGCTCGTTATAAATTATCTTATCACAAAACTATCTGTTATCACTTATTTCAGTACTTGCAGAGAATACCTTGCTGAAAACCGCTTATCATTTCCTTCTGCTCCTCGTTGGGTTCAACACTCTTACTTATCGAAAGGACTACGATAGATCCCCTATACTTGTGGGTCATCACCACCTTGACCCGTCCGTAAAACGCATAGCTTGCTGCCAGAATCGGACTGCTTCAGCCTGGATGCACTGGATTGCCATTGGGCCTCGTCCATAGAGGCAAGAAGCGCTATCCATATGTACCACGTGGCGTCGACAAGCAGGAGGAAGTATTTCTTCCCACTTGGTGTCGCCGGTGAGATCAGCCTGCAAAGGTCGCCATGGACCACCTCAAGGCAGTTCTCAACATGGAACTTGGCGTGCTGCGTGGAGGGCACACGCCTCTGTTTTCCGGCCAAGCAAGCATCGCAGATCTGATCTGCTTGCTCACACCGTGTCTTGCCTCGCAAGCCTGCGCAAGTTCAAATGGCTGAAACGGGCGTGCCACGTCCAGGCAACGTAGAGTTGGCTCCTCGTTGTTCTCCCTTTAACACCAACGGTAGATAGGTACCGAACTATCTCACAATGTTTGAAACCCATCGACTATGTGGTCAATCCGCCTGAATCACACAAGACGCGCTGCACCACGAGCGTGCCACTGCCATTGTCTTTCCCGTCGGTGATCTTAGCATGAGGGGCATTGGGCTTCGACCTTGGACTGCTCGGACCTCCAGTCATCTTCACAGAACCACAAGCAACGAGGCTCTGATACAAAATATCAGCAGGCCTCCGACGGTCACCGGGACAAAGGAAGAGAGGTTTTGGGTTTGGGGACGAAAGCACACAGGATTATTTTTTTGTGCTGCATACAATCGCACAACTTTTTGTTTCTCATTTATCCTTCTATTTGGGAATACATAGTGGCCATAACGGCCGGAGCTAAACACCCATGGAGATCCTTAGGCCTCGTGCCATCCCACTAGCCAAATACGTGCGGACATGGACTAAGTTATCCCTACTAGCACAACTGACCCGTTCTATTGCACCAACCCACGACCAGGCTGACTGAGAACCACCAACGAAAGCAACTAATCAACTGTCTAGGCACATGAGCAATCAGTGTGCAAACCTCAACATTGAACGGAAAACTCTGTCATGGCAACAACATCCGATATCATTTTTAGAACTTTAAACTTTGCATTGGCATGTTTCTATATTTCCATTGAAACAATGTATGACCACTACGTTAAGTGTGATCTCGAGACAGGCATACTTGAGACGAGGATTTGCAAATATAGTATAACCATGTAAAGATTGAGAAAATACCCTCATGAGAAGTGATAGACAAAGATGTCGTTTTATCTCCCTCCTAAGATCCTTGGGAAGATTCATAAGAAGGCCCTCTTCATCAACCCCTCTTGTTTCTTGCCATCTGTATTGCTCATGACGCAATATTCGCCCCTTGAGGTTCTCAGGAAGTAATCGATGTGCCATCCATTGCTCTGTGTCACGTCTTTTCACTCTCATTTCTTCTATCCGCACAGAGGCTGATTGTAAATATGTCTAGAAAATTCAAGTCAAAATAGAAAATTAGGAGAAGTATGGTTCCCTTGCACAACATAGCTGGTTACTGATTAGATAACTAAAATGGCTATTCTGGTTACACCTTAAAAAAAACTAGGATACTGTTTTCACATATGAAATCAATACATTTAACAGCCTAACGAGCAAATACTCAAAAGCCGCTATAAGGAGAAATCAGAAATGACTATATCTAAATATGGATCAGCTAGAACATTTAAATTATGGAATTTACTGGAACAGTTACTTGAATAGCTTCCAAAATTACTCCAATAAAATGTTAAAAGTTTATGTTATAGTTGTCCTTTGATATATTTTGAGAATAACCAAGTTCCTATTGTACCAGCTCTTGTTAGCAGCTAAGATGATCATGGTGTCCACCGTGGGGCTACTAGTCTAGATTCTTCTACAGGGCTAAGAGCATGGACGTGCACCTAGTACTTAGATATATAAAACTTATGTCTAGAACTTGAAGAATATCGAAGCTGAAAATGCAGAATGTGTGTTCTGCAGCGGACAGGTTGTAGAGAATGGCTTCATATTATATATTTCAGTATTTGGTGCTGGAACTCAACTAATCCCCTGGAACTATAGCGTATATAATCTATGGCATGTTAGCCTTTGTCCATTCTAAATCTCTGGATGCAAAGCTTTTTCTTCAAGGAGCTAGGTAACTTGGGATCTTGGAACATTTGTGTATACAAATGTAACTATAGCATTGTGATAGCTCCTCCAAATAAGTACAGATGAATGAGATTGTTATTGTCATGTGAACTGTCTAGGACATGGTCAATGCATCTCAAAAAAAAAAGGATATGGTCAATGTGGTTTAGATTCGACTATCACTGAATGCAAATTCATTTTCACTGACTTCATGCATGGAAATGGATTAATACAAGCTAGACATTCATTAGTTCATAAAGAGTATGCTGTTGCATAGTGTAGAGAAAGAAAATATGTGAATCTCAGAGGCAGAACGTATGCTGGATCTAGGGCGTAAACTACACACGCGGGGTAGCAAATCCAGATTATTGCAAAATGCAATAAGATTGTGAGTCGATCGACTAGTCTAGACTAGTCAAGAGAGTAGTATACGAGTCGTAACTTCACTGTTGACTAGGCTGAAAAACTTGACTAATTTGTGCAGTCGGGCGGTAGTGAGACTAATTGCTGAGTACTCCAGACTACTCGTTTATTTTGAATCAAGAGACTAGAAATTGGGAGGGAAAAGTGAGCTGCTCAGCCCACGCAACTGGAGATTTGGAAAGATGTGCGACGCGAAAAGCTTTGACACAGGAAAGAAGCAAAAAGGGAGAGAGATGAAGAACAGAGGAGCAGGAGAAAGAAGCAAATGTACAGATATGGGGAGAGATAGAGAGCAGGGAACCTTGCTGCAGCACTTCCTTCCGCCACCACGGTTCTGCCTGTCTCCACTTCCAACTATCTCATCAACACTCCGCCTTCTTCAGCTCGGCAGAGCGGGAGAAAGAAGCAAATGTAGAGATAGGGAGAGAATGAGAGCAGGGAACCTTGCTGCAGCACCTCCTTCCGCCACTGCAGTTCTACCTGTCTCCACTTCCAACTGTCTCATCAACACTCTGCCTTCTTCTGCTCTGCAGGGTGGCATCCCTCTTGAGCATCTTTTTGGTTGTTCTCCTGACTACTGGGTGCTTTGTTTGCTTGGTTGTGTTTGTTTCATTCTTCTTGGCCCCCATGAGTGCACCAACCCGACGGCTCCATTTAGTGTCTTCTTAGGATACAATGTTGAGCACAAAGGCTATAGTGTTGGGATCATGTCAGTTGTCTTTTGCCCTTGTCCACCCATCCCATTGTGTCTGCACATACTCCTATGTGGACCCCTCGCCGCAGTCCCCACCTCGTTCATCCCCTGAGACTACTCATGTTGTGGACCCCTCGCAGCAGTCCTCACCTCATTCGTCACCTGAGACTCCACCGATGGTTCCTTGTATTTGACTCTACTTTCCCTTCTAATACGCTTGTCGTCCACTTACCAAGGATTCCTCCGTTGTGCCTACTCCAAACGTGCCGCCTTCTCCTGAGGCGCCATCTTCGACCGATGAGCCATCTTCATCGACTACTACGTCTCCTTCTGTTGGCGATGCACAGCCTCCTCCTGAGCCTACTTATGGCTTTTGTGCTCATCCACTTCTGGTTGTTGACCGCTATAGCTTTGTTAGCGTTGCTCTTCTTGAGACAACTTCTTATCGTGATGCTATATTATTCATCCCAAATGGCAGCATGCCATGGCATAGGAGCTTGCTGCTCTTGATCGCATTGGCACGTCAATCTTGTTTGTTTCCTCCCTGTGTTCGTCCCATCACTTGTAATGGGTCTACAAGGTTCGTCTTGTGGCCCATCAGCCCGTGGCTTTAAGGGACACGGTCATGACTACAATGGGAAATTTGCACATGTGGCCCACATGACCATTGTCTGCACCCCTTCTCAATGTGGCATTTGTTCGCCACTGATTTGTATCTCAACCTGATGTCACTTATTAATGTTGAGCTGCGTGAGGCATTTTGTTCCTCGCGGTACGGTATTCTGTCTTCCCCGCTCTCTATATGGCCTTAAGCAAGCCCCTTGTGCCTGGTTTTAGTGCCCCGCCTCAATTTTAACTACTGTTGGTTTTACGGCAAGTGACTCTTTGTCCACCACTATGTCAATGACATGATCATCATGGGTGATGACTCTGAGTACATTGCCTTTGTTGGAGTTGTGTCGAATATTGTGTACAAGGTAGGTTACAGTTGGCGGCCGCTTTGTTCAAATGGTCTGGTTACTTGCAGCTTTGGCGGCCGCTTAGCCGCCCCAGGGAGAGAGGCGCCATCACCTCCATCATCACCCAGCTTTGCGTGATGGCTCTCCGGATGGCTCCTCCGCTTCCCCCACCACCCCCAGAGCAGGATTAGATCTTCTCTTCCTCGCTGCCACCGCCGTTTATGTGTTGTGCGTGCTTCTTTTCTTCGTTGGGCTTGTTATGTTGTGCCCACAGCTGAACCTTGTGTAGTATTCTTGTGCGTGTCTGTTGGACCTTGCCTGCGGTGGGGTTGTGTGTGTGTGTTGTTCGGTGGTACCTTGTGGACTCTGTGCTCTGTGGTTTGCTTTATTTATAAAGCGGGGCGAAAGCCTTTTTCGGTATTGTGTTTATATAGAATATGGAGTCGTGTCCTAATAGGACACTTGTATCCTAGGCCTCTCATATATAGCGGGGGTAGACACACGATGTAACCTATGCCAACATAATAGCACAGGCGCCCAAGGGGGAGCCGGCGGCGTGTGCCGGCGCCCGGGTGGCCGGTGTGCGGTATTGTGACGGTGTCACAAGGAGGAGCACCCGTAGTCAGGCCCCGAGGATGTAGCCATATCAGTGAACCTCGTTAACAAATCTCGGTGTCATGCTCGTGTGTGCTTGGTCCTCGGATGATCGACGATATGCCTCGGATTTATTCTAACAAGTGGTATCATGAGCTAGGTTATTCGGAGATCGTGGATTGTTGATTTAGAAGAAGGATCGAATCTGAGATGCAGCCGGCCATCGTCGTGGTTCTCGGCGTGATCGGAAAAAGGCAATCAGAAGAGTTACGTGACTGATCTCGGCGAGTTGCGGCATCAACAACAGGCGAGTATACGCATGGCCGTGGCGGCGGGGCGTGGCAGTGGAACGCATGCGCACGCGGGATGTGCGGCGGTCGATCAGATGGATCGCGGTCGATCGGGCGATCAGGGGGCGCAGGTACATGCTCGTGGGATCGTCTGGCAGCTGGGAGGCTGGCCTTGTGCAGGCCAAGGCCGACGTGTGGGCGCTGTGGACCAGATGGGCCAGCTGGATGGAGCGTACAAAGCCAGGCAACGAGACCCAGGCAGGGCTAGCGTTGCTGCAGGTGCGTGCAGTCGGACTGAGATTTGTTTTGGACAAAAAGAGGACCGAGTCCTCGTTATGACAGCACAAGGCAGCAGATCGATTCAGCGGAAGAAAAGATCCATCGTTCTATTCCATTGGGTAGCAGGAGGTTTTGGCAAAGCAATTACTAGCATTGGAATTTGTGCCTGGGAGCTAATGCACGTGAGTAGAAGGATTTTTTGTACGAATTTGCTACTGGTGCATCTAGTGTACTTGAGCACGTGTTGGAAGCTCGGTTATTTTTTCACAAGGTCAGCTATACAAAGAATCATGACGCCATCGGGCATCAGGTTTGAGGTGAAGAAGTTTACGGAACTGGAAGCCTTGGGTTATGGCAAACAAGAGTGAACGATTCGTTGGCACAACATGGATGCTTGAAGGTGTTGCAGAAAGTCATGACAGCTATGATGGTGTTATCATGTGATGGATGGAAATTCATGGAATGATCTGGGAGCCTGGTCGGACTAGATAGTCTGAAGGATCGACGCGAGTCGGTTGGTACAGAAGACGATGGTGGGATCGGCGATGACGACATAGGAGCGTGATGCTGATGGTGACTGACTTCTGGGGTGTGGAAACACGTGGCGCATGCCCGAGGGCTTGTGCGGCTTCGACAAAACTATGGCGCGGGGTTGATTCAAGGTGATGTATACACGGAGCTTGAAGTTGACGGGGCGCATGGGTGGACTGATCATCTACCATGGAGTCATGTTGAAGGTGGAGCTGGAGTCTGGAGGACTTCACTTGGTGCTGATTGAGAGGCTACGGCATAAGAGCTCAGAGAGTCGAAGCCTATTCAGCGGGAAAAAAGCAAGTGGCACGTAGTTCGAATTGGAGCCCAATGGTCTGATGAAAGCGTGAAACTTGTCATCGGTCGGTGATGATCGGTGGTACTCTGCAGTGGGGGTTGAGTGGTGTGGGTTTGTGACCCTTGAGATTCGATCGGGATAGCGGAGGCTCGACGTGGTAATAGCGGTGAGGCGTGCGTACCGCGTGCGGTACGCACGGGGCATGGAGACGGGCCAGGGCTCTGGTGGTCATACATGTGATGAGACAACTGCGAATTTGACTCGGGATGACTACAAGCAACAGTGAAATTCCTTCATGTTTCAGACAAGCGGTCAAGAAAGGAGCGGTGATGTTGAGTTCAGGTAACTCTTATGTGTGATACCTAATATGTGAGTTGTTCACTTGCACGCAGGTCAGTGATCAGTGTGTGATGGAATCGGACGGAAACTCTGAAAGTTGGGAGCACAAATTGACTAACAAGGAACTTAATTTTGCTCGAGTATTAACTGTGGTCAAGGAATAAAAAAGGGACTACAAGTTGCAGGTGGAGTCATATGGAGTCTTTGGAGTAGCAGCGGTACTCATGGGATAAGCTCAAGTCCAATGTACATGGAAGTTTGACGCATTGACGAATTCAAGGTGGTGGAGAATATTCGCCAAGGTGGAGTTTGTTGGAGTTGTGTCGAATATTGTGTACAAGGCAGGTTACAGTTGGACTTGTAGTTGTATTGTGTTTATATAGGATATGGAGTCGTGTCCTAATAGGACACTTGTATCCTAGGCCTCTCATATATAGCGGGGGTAGACACACGATGTAACCTATGCCAACATAATAGCACAGGCACGCAAGGGGGAGCCAACGGCGTGTGGCGGCGCCTGGGTGGTCGGTGTGCGGTATTGTGACGGTGTCACAGGGAGGAGCACCCGTAGTCAGGCCCCGGGGATGTAGCCATATCGGTGAACCTCGTTAACAAATCTCGGTGTCGTGCTCGTGTTATTGCTTGGTCTTTGGATGATCGACGGTATGCCTCGGATTTATTCTAACAGCCTTTGCGATTTGCTTTGATAGCTTAATACATTAAGATGATGTTTTAATACTTTTAACTAATATATGTGGATAATGAATGCTCATTTCAAGTTATATCTGATTTCCGTGGAAAACTAATTCAAGGAGATCCAAACAAGAATTACAAGGGATATCAACACTTCAAGAACCACTCGATATCTAACTTCGAGAGAGTAAATTACGAAAATATAGATGTTCCGCTTGTGTTTACCAATCACTATATCAAGAATTTGGAATAAAAAAGTCAAACCCTACAACTGCAGTTTGTCGGTTTAATTTCACATTTGCCCAAGCATTTAACTTGTTATCAAACTTTAATTAATACCTTCACAGTTACACATACAAATGAGTACGCCTACAAAATACCCATATCATATTGCTAACTTCCTATATATATATATATATATAGGGTCACGCTATTCGTCACCCTGGTTGAGGAATAGTTATTCTTCACCCCTCTCTATTTTGACATCAATGCACTGTATTTTTATGTTTCGTAAATTTTGTCTTATTTCATACATAAAAAGAGAACGTAAGAAAATATGTACTCGCCGTAAAAAATATTTTATGTTACGTAAAATTATGAATGTAAAAACATAGTGTAAACCATACATAAAATGTGATTTTTCTGGTCTTATAACTATATTTTTATTTTTTTAAAACCAAATTTTACATATTGAATCAATCTGCACGTAACTATTTATATTCTAAACATAATTTATTTAGAAAGCGATCGTAAGATTACCTCGGGTGAAGAATAACTTATTCTGCATCCTGGGTGATGAAGGTGTACGTATTACCAGCCACTTGTTGTTTAGTAGCACTGTTAGGTTCTAGCATTCAATACCTATTTAGCATCAAATTATTTAATCCAAGTAAATCCCATGGAAGGGATCACGTGGATTTTGAAAAGTAGTTCCAAATTGTTAGGGGTGAAAATACGAATAGTTTCAAGTCTTGATGGCTTCCCTCGTCTATTAGGTTATTTCATCTTTCGGAACCAAAGAAGACATGCTCTGGGGTTCTAATTCTATGCATATCCATCACGTCCCCACGTACATAACTTGGTGAGCAGTGGTTGTGGTGGTGGCGGGGACGAGAAGCGGCTGCGTCGTTTGATCAGCTATCTGCAGTGGCAACACTGGCGTCAACAACCATCCTTTCTCTCATATCATCGCATCCTTTCACGTTTCATCATCGAGGTATCAGTCCAAGTACAAATCCACTTTTTATTAGTTTATTTGAGTTATTGTGTTCTATGCATTCGATGTGATCAAAACTCAAAGAAAAATGATCTACAATAGTATCATCTGCTAATTCTTTGGCTATCTGCCAATCAAGATGAGACGTGAACCCAGCTCGCTGCTCCATCAAACACACAACAGCGTATGTCAGTCTAGTACATATGCGGGCAGCAGCGCACAAGAACCCAGCTTGAACTTATATGGGACACTCATGGTTCATGCCAGCGTCTAGGACGCACTCGCGTGGCCGCTTGTGAGCCTATGGTTCAAGAGGAATTGACTCTACAACATGCAAGGAGGCTGTGTTCTTCTCAGTGTGGTGATCATGACAAACTGGAAACTAGGGATGAAAATGGAGTGGAAAGTTTTCACTTTTTCGGAGGAAAAATGGAAATGGAGAGGAAATATGAAAACGGAAACGGAAATTTGCAAAACGAAAATGGAAATGGAATTTTTCATGTGGAAACGGAAACAAAAACAAAATGGTATTTCCATTAATATGAAATTTTCGTTTCTACTATAGGCCCATGGCTGCTTTGTAGCCCAACTACCAAACAACACACAATGACACAATGAGTAGAATGAGCAAAACGTACCATGTGAGTACCAACTTTTACTACCGCACACATACTCAGCTAGACTCTATACGGAATTGTCATGTACTACTACAATACTACCCTATGTTACCAACACAACCATATTATTTTGTAGCCATGTTAAGAATTCCATCAATTTGTTTGTTTTCTGTCTGTATTTCTCTATGATTCAAGGGGGTTTTAAGTTCCGATCAACACACAGTTTTATTTCCATGTCCGCTCTGTGTTCGCTTCGTGTTTGTTTCTGGTAGTATCTGTTTCCATATTCATTTCCGGGGTTTCTGTATTCGTTTCCGCTTCTGTAAAATAATATGAAAACAAATATGGTAGGACCCAGTTCCGTCCGTTTCCGCGCCGTTTTCATCCCTACTGGAAGCAGTGTTCTTCTCAGTGTGGTGATTAGTTAATTAGTTTGAGATATTAGTCCTGGCCTCCTGGGTAGTGTTGATTAGAAACTAACTTGATCTATATGGTCCTAGGTAGTGTTGATTAGTAACTAGCTTGATCTGTATGGTCTTGGGTAGAGGTTAATCACCTGCACATGAGTTCAGATTTACAAGCCAAAAGGACTCCAAGGCAAAATAAAATTTAAGGAACATTAGGTTGTTCTCTGTTTGTAATTGGAATTAATTTTCAGAAATAATACAATAGCTATCACTGTTGTAGCTAGAAGAGTCATGTAAAGTCTTGCTATCCCCTCAATATCCAATTGAAACAAGTATCATGCTGTAGTGCTGTTGTAAATTAAGCACCATTTACCATGTTATGCATGTTAAAAGAATTCGTGTCACCTGTTATTTAAAATTACCAGACTCTAGTGTCTATCCATTGTCATTCTGGATTTGGTTCCCTCGTGTGATCTCTACTGCTTTCTCTTTTTTGTGTCACGCGATTCTGAATTTCCGTGTTGGCAACATCTTCGGTATAGTCGTTGATTGCTTTTCTTTACTACTACCTCCGTCCATGTTTAATGCCCCCCAGACCAAAACGCAGGTACCAAGACGTCTCAGCGCATAGTAACCCACAAGAGTCTAACCAACCATGGCGTGTAAAATCCCTCTCCGTGTCCCATTAATTCTCTGTTTGTTCCTCCTCTTAATGCGCTGCGGCCGCTCGCAAAACAAAAAGCATGCGTTGGCTGCATGCAAATGACTATCCACTCACCTTGCTGCATGCCGCCGTTGGCAATAACTACCGAGAGCACCGACCAATAGAAAAGAACGAGCGTTTTGCATGTGGCCTTTTAAATCAGGACGTGCCTAACCTGCTCACGGGACTAAAAAATCCGGACGGAAGTAGTATCAATTAAAAGAAGCGTCTTTCATGCACTTATTTTTTTAAACAATTCATTACGTTGACGTGTGTATCAATACCTTTGTTCAGGTGCACGAGCTGGTCCAGCCCTTAAATAATTAATTGGCAAAATTATGAACTTGTCTTGTATTGGTTTGTGGTATGCTCTGTTGTGCTGGGAGTATTGTTGCTCTCTACATTGCTGTTCTCATGGAAGGAAGTTAGAATTGATATAACTTCGCATTATTGTTCTCTCTATCTTTCTTGTGCTGGTTTTACTGCTTATGTACTTGTCAACTTCTTGTGCATGAATAATTTGTGGTGGTTGGCACAAAATCTTGATCCATGTAGATAACATCTGATAGTTAAACTTGGTTTACCAATGCAAATGGTACATAGGGTTTAACCAAATGGGAGATGTTAGCAGGAATCTCATAGTGGCAGAGATTCAACCCCCCAGCAACCGAATTGGTCGAGTGGCCAAGTGGGGATCACCCAATCCCTTAGTGGAACTAATCCCCTGCAACCGAACATTAGCCTAAGGGTGGGAGTACATACTCCCAGGAGTACAAAAGAGGAGCTCTAGGACAGAACGAAATCATATACTCTGGGTAGATGGCACAGTGAGATAAGGACTAGGACGGAGCGAAGCTGGGGTGCAAGGAAAAGCGACCTAGATTTCATAATTGTGATTTTAGCATGCCAGAGAAACACATCAACATGAACAAAAAAAATAGCTAAAAGGGGTTATGAGTATTGCAGCCATTACCACTTAATCCAACAATAAACATAACAACAAAAGTTGGCATCCATAGTAAATACATACCTGCACATTACCAATAAGAAGGGCAAATAAGACTAAACCCGATATCGAGACAAAAACAGCAAACAAATTCTCCCATGTGTAAGTGCTTGTTTTCAGATTTTGACCAAGAGAGCTGCGATAGGTAAACCAATACATAAATACAATATCGAATTCAACATTCCTTGATGGAGTACAAAAATAGTTAGGGGAGGGGCTAAACCTTAGACTTTGCAGACCCCACCAAAAGCAATAGAAAAATTTCTCAAAGAAACTCGTCGATTGTGAAACAGTTCGGAGAGCCGGTAGGTAAATTCCAAAGGTTGGGTCTATATCGTCGCTGCCATTTGTCAGACAGACATTTTGCAGGAAAATATTGTCTCTAGCTGTATTACTCCCGCAATATAAAGATGCAAAGTTACAGTTTATCTTGCCACATTCTTTTCTCCAGCAGGTATCTTCTCGCTGAATGGAAAGAAGGTACCAAAGGGCTCCAAACACCTACAAGCAGTTACAGTATCAGCCCTTCTTAGTATCTTGAGTATGGCTATCAGCTAACCAAATATATGCAAATAATTGCAAGTCATCTAGAGATTAACCCTCTTGTGAAGAAATTAATCATCATAGTATACAGGCTGATTTAAAATCATTAAGTTATTCGGGAAGATATTGCTTAGTGAACTAGTATTTGCTTAGGAGTGGACGTACAACCCCACCACCTACAGGGCTTCTCCTACAGTTTTTTTTAGGGAAAGGATAGCAGATCATATAATCTTGGGAGAATCAGAAATACAGTCCAGTTGCACACACAAGTGCTGCTAAGTCAGCTGGGAGAGGATTGTGCCACATAATCTCCATTCTGCAGTTCTCTTTCGAGAAAAAACAGTATTTGATTGGATAAGATGTTCAGCGCCTCAACGTTTCCAAATCACCATCAAACCAGATCAGATATTCCAGATATATGATCCAAAAGTGTCAGCGATACGGGAAACAGGGTCCCCCAGGCCCGCTAAAGATGGGCCTAACACAGCACCACGAAGCTCAAGGAAAGGGAGGGAAACCTTGCTGTGGGCTCCCCAAGCACAAAGGCATCCGGCGTGCAAGAAACCCAGGAAGGTGGTTGGGGTCCTTTCCGACCACCCGAACTCCCCCGAGTACCAGCTCTGCTCTTGTGGGCCCTTCGGGGGACCCACCAACTGGTGAAGTATCAATACAGGTCTGACTGGCTCTCTTCGGGTTTTGGTTCGAACCCAAGGGCCGACCGGCACATTAAATGTTACCTGCATACCTACGATACGATGAACAGTAAGCCGGTTCGCATCATTCTGAGGCGATACAGCCTGCCATGTATCAGAAAAGTGACAGGCGCAACCCACCTTTCTGACTACAAACCCAATTGGGGGCGGCACGTCTCTCCACCACTGATGGATGGGGCCCTGCGAGCTGTGGGCGGATGGGCGACTTGTTTTTGTCAAACACCACCTGTGCACGCCAATCTATTTTCTGACGGACCCGCATGGGCTGTGCAGACTACACTGTTCAGTTTGTTTGTGACATATTTTGTAGCAGGCCATTGTGGTGCCCCCCGTCTTTTTATAAGGGGGGGACCAAAGCCATGCAAAGGGTTCACATTTTGGAGAAGCATAGCTCTACAGTAGACTAGCGCTCAACACTTCAGAGGAAAAAAGAGAGGAAGAGTTCATCCTGTAATCATACATATCAACATCAACAGATCAAGAACACAAGCAGGACGTAGGGTGTTACACCTCGCGGTGGCCTGAACCTGGGTAAAAAAAAACATGTTCTTTGCTGAAGTGATTTGAAGTGTTTTTGCCCCTGGCTGAACAAAGAAAAGAGGGATCTCCCAGGTCTTCAATATCGACGAATTCCCCGTCGACATCTGGCGCGCCAACTAGGGGGCTAAGGCTTCAGGTCTCTTCAGATCATCTTCATCAACCATGTCCTCATCCGCGCAAAGACCGAAGCACTCCGGCGCAGCTGGCGAAGCCCCCTCGGACGGCGTTGCACCATCCGGCAGCCGGCTCCCTTTGGGCACTCACTGGTCGGCACGTTGCTGGCAGAGTTCGAATACGGAACCCAAGCGTCCGCGCTACATAACGCGTGTGTCCTTCAGCACTTTCCCGTTCTGATGGAGGAGTCTCCTAGGAGTTTTTGGCTCCAGAAAATTGTCGGGTTGATGGGCATCGCCCGTCGCCAAGAGGCCCCCGCGTTCAAACAAGACTTGTGTCCTCCCGCCCCGGCACCAACAAGGGTCTTCCATCGCTGTGCCCGCCAAGCCTCGCTTGACGGGACCAAGAACACCGCTCCAGGCCCCACCTCACGATCACTGCTTCCGTTCTTGTACGTGCCGGGGATCTTCGTGACACCCCCTACAGCAAGAGGAAGGCTGATGCCCCCAAAAAATGGACTAACGAGTGGTGCCCTGAGCACCTCTCCGATAGACATGCCCTCTTGGACTGGCGAGACACCAAGGCATTTGCCGATAATCGACGCCGAGCACGCCGTGACATGAAACGCAGCACAGGGTTGTACGAACAAGCGCCATCTCCGCCACATACACGACGAGGATGATGCTCGCCATGGCCAAGACGACTTCTTTAGCTCCCACGGATCCAAGGTTGTGGCGTGCATCCATGGGGGCGCTTGCATGCCCACTTCACGTCAGACAACTCAAGTTGTTGGCACGGGAGGTTAACCCGGTACTCCCAAGCGTCAAAGCATCCCAACCTCGGGCAACGAGGCCTCTTCATCTTCAAGCTCCTCAAGAAGTCGGGTCCCTTCGAGTGGACCCCCGAGGCTGATCGGGTGCTCCAGAATATCAAGCGGTATCTCACTTCTCAACAACAGCGGTTGCCACCAAGACCTGAGGAACCGCTGTTGTTGTACATCGCCGCCACCCTCCCCCTCCCCCCCCCCATGTCGTAAGCGTCGTCCTGGTGGTGAAGCGGGAGGAGACGTCGGAGCCCAAACATGGGTCAGAATCCCCGGCTTAATCAGCATCAACTCTTAGCGCCGGATCTGGGCTACCAGTGCATCCAAAGGAGACAACCATCATCAAGCAAACCTCTAAGCCTAGGCTCCCCTCCAGCCTAGAGCCAATGGCCGGGCCCAACCTCCCTTCCAGCCCCAAACTAATGGTTGAGCCCAAGCTCTCATCCACATTGGCCCATGAGCCCGAGCTTCCACCCACCCATGCTCCTTTCCAACCCAAAACAGGCGACCAAGCCCAAGCAAGCTCTCATCTAGGCTGGTGTCTGAGCCCAAGCTCTCATTCGACCTCGAGCAAACCAAAGAGCTCGAGGAAGCGTCTCCGACTCTGGGGCGGGTTGTACAACGTCCTATCTACTTTATCAGTGAAGTCCTGCGTGATACCAAGTCGCGGAATCCAAAGATCCAGAAGTTGCTCTACGCGATCTTGGTCGCATCAAGAAAGCTGTAGCATTATTTCCAAGCCCATAAGGTGTCCGTCGTCACATCCTTCCCGCTCGATCGCATCTTTCACGACCGTGGGACAATCGGCCGCATTGTAGAATGGGCGATCGAGATCGGGGAGTTTGACCTTCATTTGATCAGCTCCCATGCCATCAAAAGTTGCACCCTTGCCGACTTTGTGGTGGAATGGACTCGTGTGCCCAAAGACAAGGTGGAAGAACTATTCGCGGCCCCAGGGCACGAGAATCACGAGCACTGGACAATGCATTTCGGTGGATCCTTCACGCTCCTAGGCACGGGGGTTACAATTGTTCTCACCTCTCCAACGAGCGAACAACTCTAATACGTAACACCAACTCCTTTTCAAGGATGCTACCAATAACATGGCCGAATACAAGGGACTGCTTGCCAGCCTCCGGGCCGCAGTCCCCCTCGGAATCCGTTGCCTACTCGTCAAAGCTGACTCGCAACTACTCATCAACCAGGTGTCCAAGGAGTACCACAGCTACTCATCAACCAGACGTCCAAGGAGTAGCAATGCTCAGACCCACGGATTGCAGCATCCAAGCCCAGGTCAAGAAACTGGAGCGGCATTTCGACAGCCTGCAAATGTTGCACGTGAAGCGCCACGTGAACCGAATCGCTGACCACTTGTCATGACTGGTTTCCCGTCAGGAGCCGATCCCAGTCGGAACCTTTAAAGAAAGGCTCTTCCAACCGTCCGTCTTGATCGCCGATCAAGACAAAGGAGCTTCTTGATCGCCGATCAAGACAAAGGAGCTTCCTCTTGCTTCGGCGAGGGTGCAGAGGTGTCGCCTTCTGCAGGGAATCAATAGATCAAGAACACAAGCAGGCGTAGGGTGTTACATGTCGCGGTGGCCTGAACCTGGGTAAAAAAAACTGTGTTGTCGGTTGAAGTAATTTGAAGTGTTTTAGCCCTGGCCGAACAAAGAAACACCGTCGACGAAAAGGTCACGATGTCATGCGAACCATTGTGCTTAGGAATAAACTTGCTAATATTTTGAACCTTTTACATATTTTATCTTAGAAAGTTCCGGCAGGTTAAAAAAATAGATTCATCTCACAAGTTGGGACATGTTTCTGCTTTGAAGTTTGAAGAACAAGTTTACATGATAAAAACTGAGTGAAAAACAAGGACTGATTTGCACATAGTAGTGACCTTTAATCTACCAAGACATCGGCTTAAGACAAGATGTTTCTCACTACGACAATTTCATTGTTTGTGCATATGGTTTAGCATGTGATAATCATAAAATGCATTGTGTGTTCCATAAAGAAAAAGAAAAACAATATCCCATGTGCTTTGCTATGTGACATTGTTGTTTGCACTACCTCGAGGAATCAAAGTTCACAAACATAAATTTCGAATGCTCACTAGGAGAATATTTTTCGAAAACAAATCCTTATGGGCGTGTTTGGTTGCCTGCATTAGGTCCAACCAAGCCCACGCGGGAAGAATCCGGCCTGTTTGGTTGCCCGCATACACTATTGGGCCTGCATCGCACTAACTTTAAAGCACCTCTGGGCTTGTCTCGCTGGGAAAGCTCAAATTGGCAGTTTCTCCAGAGCCAGGCCCGCTCGATGCACGTGAGCGGCGGGAACTGCACGCGCGGAGCCATGCTCGAGAAGCCGCGTTGCTTCCCGAAGCGCCGGCAGTTATTACCCTCACCGCCCCCTCACCACTTTGTATCCCCTCTGCCCACTCTCACCGACGGCGGTGGTAGCGACGGCGTGCAGCAGATCGGAGAAGAGCAAGGCGACCACCGGCTTCCGCATCATCACCTCCGGCACGACAATGGCAGTAAGCACTTTTTTCACCTCCTCACGTACTCATTCGCATTCGATCCGCGTTTAGGTTCGATCCGCGTTAGGGGAATGGGGAATCGAGGTAAATAGCCATAGGATTGATCATAACATCGTCATGAGTTTGTGGCACCGATGGATTTGAGGTTACCGATCGGGATTGAGTACAAGGGTATTGGGGGAAAATCTTTCACAGTAGTTCTAGATCTTAGCCTCGGCTACCCTGGAGGCGTTTGGAGCGGCGGTTACCCTTGCCCTTGTTCTTCTCCTCGAGCTGCACCACCGTCTCTTCTTGCTCGCCGGAGTCCAGATCAATTGGCATGCTTCGGTGTCCTGGCTCCGGCGCCCTTACAACCATCGCCACCGCAACTTCTTCCACCTCCATCGCCACCGCTTCTTGTTCCTCCTTCACCGCCACCACAGTCCATGTCGTGAAGTACGTTGCGGCACGATGGTCGTGTGGACGCCTGTACTCTATGTACTTGGCCCCCTTGACCTCTGTCGGGCGTCGCCGAAGTCGGCTTGATTCATGGCCCAGCGAAGATGTCAGACGACATAGCGCCCTTCGCTAGGTCAGGAATCAGCGTCTTCAACTCCTCCGGCGTTGCCTTCTTCAGCACCGCGTCCAACTCTTTTTGCATGTTTGCCATGCTGGTGAAGTTGGAGCAGACTTCCATGGTGTTCTCGAACTTGGTGCGGTCACCGAGCGAGCACTCGAGGAAGAAAGCCCTCCATCCAATGCCCCAAGGGAAGAGGTTGGGATTGCTGCTGGAGTTCATGGCGGTAGATAGGAGGGAGAGTGAGAGACAGAGAGATGACTGAGTGAGATGACGGGTAAGTAGTGACCGTGAGGATGGGTAAATAAAGGGGTTATGGACGATAGGTTTTAATGGCGATCAACCTTGGAACTTTGTGCTCTTCATAATGTGCGCTCTTCGTAATGCAGATCGACACGGACAACAAGGGCAAGGAGGTGGTGCTGCCCATGGAGGTTGAGCCGGCCACGCCTGAGGAGGTGGCCACGGATGAGGATGTGGTGCCTGAGGAGCCCCCTTGCGGCAAGTGTCGTAACTACGGCCACTACCATGAGGAGGGAGGTCCAACCCACTCCTGCAAGGTGATCCTTGCCCCTCAGCTTGAGTGCATCCCGATGCCCCTGGACTTCACCAAGCACTTCCCGGCGGTGCCGCAAGAGTTCAAGCTCAGGGCCAACACCGGCTGCTCATGGAAGGTGACTGTCTGGCTGATGGACGGTAGGGTGACCCTCGATCAAGGTTGGGCCCCCTTCGCCGCCATCCATCAGATCATGATCGGCTACATGGTGACGTTCAAGCTGCTCACTCCGGACATGCTCAAGGTCATCGTCTTCAACGACGAAGGCATTGAAGTGGTCACCAAGTGCAACAAGCATGACAAGGCCTTCACCGTCAACGTCTAGGACTGCCCTTCCTATGCTCCATCTGGTTTAGTTTCTTATCGTACTGCTTTGCATCCGAACTGATATGTTTAAGTGTGGCACTTTATTTAAACTACGGCTAGCTATGGTTTAAACTATCTTCTGTTGTGTGTGCATGATTGTTTCTTCACGCCGTTGTGTGTTGGTAACCCCGCCAACAAGTTGAAGAGGTTACCAGACAATAGTTGTTGCATCGAACCAAACACCGAGTAGTTGCGTGAGCCGAGCCAATGCAAGCAACCAATCGATATGCCAAAATTGCTAGCCTAATGCGAGAGGCCTAAATGCGGGCAACCAAACAATGTGCAGATGTCAGACTTTTGGCCTGTTTTCCTTCAACCAGGCTGGGTTGAGCCAGGCTGAGCTAACCAGGCCCGGCTCCTACGGCAACCAAACACGCCCTAGCTGTATCTACTAATTTATCCGTATTGATGTGAGATCGCATGATAAAATTCGTTCGGGAATTATCTTCGGTCACAAATAGAGAAGTTTTATCAAGCAATAATTATTGGGTTACCACTTAGGCTCTTACCATCAAGAAAAAACTATATACAATGAACTCAAATCAGCATGGATTCAGAATTCGATGTTATTAATTAAGTTTAGAGACAGAAAAGGGAAATAAATTAACTTGCATTCTTCTTACTAATTAGTGAGCGGAG
Source organism: Triticum urartu (assembly GCF_003073215.2). Classification (NCBI taxonomy): domain Eukaryota; kingdom Viridiplantae; phylum Streptophyta; class Magnoliopsida; order Poales; family Poaceae; genus Triticum; species Triticum urartu. Next base: position 350,467,466 of record NC_053027.1, on the reverse strand, counting down.
CACTTACATGGCTAGCGAGCATATAAATTAAAAGGTTAAAAGCAGCACCAGCCCATGCGGTCTCTGTAATTATGCCAGCCGACCTTGTGATTTGAAGGTAGAGTGGTATTATTCGAACGAGCCGAGGCACGTACTGACATGTAACAATAACCATCAGTATATCTTTTGCCTCCATAACCTTGGAATCTTTGAGATGGGGTAGCACTAACAATACAAAAACCTGGTTATTGAAATGATGTCGTTATTGTTACATATTTGTGACAAAAGAGATTCTAAAAACGCAATATTCCGCATTTGTTTCATTCAAATTTAAGAATAGTATCACCCAGTTAAGAACAGTGACTGCATTCAACCTCTTTTTTATGTCATAGGTGGAAAGTATCTGCCCTTTTTGGCATGTTCTATAAGTATCCCAAAGCTTCAATCATACCAAGTAAATGAATAGTACAGCATTAGCTTATAACTCAGCATTTTAAATACAGAATGCCCCAAGTAATTATTGTCTCTTATAATTCCCAGAGGACAACATTCCATTGGTTGATGTTCTGTTATCAGCAGTTATAATTACTGTGCATAACCACACTAAACATCTCATCTCGTTGATGCGCTTGATTGCATAGATGCTCCATAAGTCCATATCTTTGTGCATTCTGGGCCATTAGGCCCCATAAATTTTAAGTACACTAAAATAGCTAACAGCAACAGTTCCTACTGCCTTCCTAATAAATCATACATCAGAAAACTAGTACAAAAGTGCATGCATACAACTAGTCTTATTGGATCCTAACAAAACCATCAGAACTACAAGAAGCACATGATGTTCAACTGTTGCAGGTTAATGCAGAAAATGGCATACGAAGTACCTGAGGGAGGGGCATAACAGCTAAAAAATCAATCAGAAAGTATGTAGTTAGATACCGCTTTGCTATTGCAAAGGTGTCTTCAACCAAGACACCTCGACCAAATACTCTGGAAGGAGCAACAAATCCTGTTCTGAACTGAAATATTATATGGAGCAAATAGAAGATGTCTGTGAAGAAGCGCAGGATACTTGCAATGGTTGCCAACTTTTTGTCCAGATATAGGCAGTTCTTGACACCATCGATCACTGGGATATAAAAGAATAGTGGGTCCACAGAAACTGCAATTAGACATGATATCACAAATATCTTGTTCCATCTTTGCAAAAATGGCCCTTGAGGATCAAGAACTCTTGTTTTGGCCTTCCTTTCCTCTGGTGTTGATTTGTTCAGGGTTTCAGGGCGTGAACTGTTCCCTAAGAATGAGAAGGCTCCTAGAGTCTTATCCTTTAGTGAGTCAAATGCAGTATGCCTTCCTTCTGAAACTATCTTATCTGAACCGACAGAATACTCTGACCTCCAGTCATGAAACCTGACACACACACACACACACACAAACAGCTAAGGCTACTTGTCAGAATAATGCGCAGGTATGGATTCTTATTTTGGCAGCTCTTTAGATATAATAACTTCGGAATCTGTCAAACATGAACTTTTTGTAAACCATAATGAAGCTGACCTCATATGTTCCCAGTGGAGTAGGTTTTCCTTCGAAATATGAAATTTTCTATTTCTATTTGAAGACACCAAACACTCTTCAGTACAAGGGGAGCATAGAAACTAACCTCACATATCTCTCCTCTCGGAAAGCCATTCAGTCTGCCTAGCACCAGCAGATAGAACAGGACTAGGACCACGATGGGTCAAATCTTCAAGTGCAGCACTGAAGTATCATGTCTCTGATGATCACAGCAAGAGATGAGTAAGCGACCTAGAAAGGCATAGACAGCAGGTCGTTGTAAATTCTTTATAACATAAAAGTACAGTAAAGGGGAGAAAAAAATCTTAGGGCTGAAGAATCAACGAAAGAAATTTAAACTGATCAACATGACCTTGTGTAGCCTGAGAAAATCCAACTGTTCAATTCATTATTTAAAGGGCTTGCTGTGAATACAACAACAAAAAAACTAAGTCATCCTTTTTTTAGGAACACCAAGTACTGCACAACCGCACGTACACACTCATTCACATAGTGCCCACAAAAGACCAGATGCACAGAGAGCTTCAAGATTGACGAAGTCACCACAGTAGCCTCACTGTCGAAGAAAATTTCGCCTCCTGCTGCAGAATATTCCTGTGACACACAGGGTGTCAAACCCAGGGTTTGATCCCTGGTGGGATAGGGGTACAACCACCCTCCTAACCATACAACCACAGGTTGGTTCTCCACTAAGTCTTTTCTCAGCACTTAGCAGACGATCAAACGCAGGTACATAAAGAACATACTAGCAAGTAATTTTTAGTGTGACACCGCTGAACGAGAGCGGAAACTACTCCCAATTCCTCCTGGACGGGTTAATAGCGACCCCATTGCTCACCGCCGGGGCTTGGGGCGACCAGCTATACCTGTTCCTGTTAATCCTTGCCATCGACCCCATTGCTCACCGTCGGGGCTTGGGGGGACCAGCTATCCCCTTTCCTGTTCATCCTTGCCATCGACCCGCTTCAACATATACCTGATGCTGCTGCCGCCTTGGGGGCTCTTTCCCCTCTACCAGGGAGGGACATGATGTTGTGGGTCAGACTCTATGCTGGTGATGCCATCATTTTCCCAAACCCTTACCGTGGCGACATCAACAACCTTCTCCAAATCCTCGAGCAGTTTGGGCGTGCTACTGGACTTTGCATCAACCCATCCGTTGCCAGGGCATTGAACTTGATGGTATCCTTAAGGGGTTTGGCGGCAGCAGGGTAGGTTTCCCGATCACCTACCTTGGGCTGCCGATCACTCTATCAAGGACAAGGCGCGTGCATCTCCAGTTCGTCCTTGATCGGATCAAGGCCAAGATGGCAAGATGGAAGCTCATGAACCATGCGGGCCGGCGGGCTCTCGTGCGCTCCCCATCTTCGCCCTGCACTCCCCGACTTCGCCCTGACAGCAATCCGTGCTCCCACGGGATTTTCCAAAGAAATCGACAAAATTTGCAGAGAATTCCTCTGGGTGCACGAGGAGAAGCTTACTGGTTGAAAGTGCAAGGTCAAGTGGACCTCTGTCTGCTCGCCAATTGCCCTGGGAGATTTGGGCATTCACGACCTCGACAAGTTTGAGCACGAGCTACAGTTGCGATGGCTCTGGCTTAGCTGGCAGGCGCCCTCACGCCCATGGGTGGGCTCTGACTTGCCGTGCGACCAGCAGGACCGAGACTCTTCACTGCAGCCACCTCAGTCAATATCAGGAAGGGCAAGCCCACCTGTTTCTGGGAGTGAACCTGGCTATGCTCTACCCCCTTGTGCCTGATGGGACCAAGGCTCTACGTGCAGTCTAGAAGAAAAGCTAGATCGGTGCGTGAGGCCCTGCTGAATAACAGATGGACTCAGGCATCAGAAACCAACACCTGACGGAAGAAAACATCGCTGAGTTCCTTCTGATTTGGAGCATGCTCAGAGCGTCCGCCATTGTCCTTCACCCGGACATACCAGACGAAATTCTTTGGAAGGTCTCGAGCTCGGGCTCATACAGCGCTGCCCCGGCATATAAGTTACAATTCTTGGGAGGAACTAGATCACCCTTCCGTAGCCTGTTCTGGAAGGCTTGGGCTTCGCGCTGCAAGTTTTTCGTATGGCTTCTGCTCCAAGACAGAACTTGGTGTGCTGATCAGCTGCTATGTCGTGGCTGGCCGAATGAATACTTCTGCCCTCTCTGGACCCGGAATCTTGAGACCTCCATGCACCGATTCTGGCAATGCCCGGGGGCAAAGCAAATTTCGAGGCGGGCCTCGCTCTGGCTGGGGTGTTGGGCGCTGAACCCCCAAGCATGGCCAGAGGTTAACAATTCACTGGGGTTTTGGGAAGCGATCTCAAGCTCAACGACAGCAGACAATGCTAAAGGTGCCAAATCCCTCATGATCATGATCACTTGGGAGATATGGCTGGAAAGGAACAAACACATTGTCCGAGACGAGATTTCTTCCATAAACACAATCATGCATTCGACCCGCCACTCTCTGGATTCTCGGAGAATCGCAAGAGCAATCTGCATGCAGCACCCCTTCGGTGATCCGTCCTGAAAAGATCAGCATGCTGAGCAACCACTTCTCTTTTTTTGGGGTTGCTACCCCCGTCTCTGGATTCTTGGAGAAACGTCAGAGCAATCTGCATGCACCACCCCTTCGATGATCTTCCCCGAAAAGATCAGCATGTCAAGCAACCACTTCTCTCTTTTTTTTGGGGGGGGGGTGCTACACCCACCTTTCCTCCTTTTATCGCTTCTCCAACTATGATGATGTAAATACTGCTCCCTACATATCAAGCTGCACACTACTAAAACTAGGTAAAGGCGTGAACTGACTCGCCTGAGAAGTGGACCGTCCAGTTCCGCTCCCACGAGCGACGCGGGCGAGCCCTTGTGCCGACAAAACTCAGCCGCCTCCCATCCTCTCCTCTCCTACGCCACCGCCGGAGGGCGAAGCCGGCGGCAGCAATGTTGCTTGTCCTCTCAAGGGATTGACTGGCAGCACAGGACATCCAGGCTTCGCGTGGGCATGGGCCTCTTCATGGCATGCGGCGGCGCAGCCGCGGGCTTCCAGTGGTGGCTTGGATGTGAGGCTGCGGCGTGACGACACCTCGACTGCAAGCTTCCTGCACTGGCACAAGTGCGAGGCAGTGGCACGACGGCTTGGAGGCCCGACAACGGGCATGCTTGGGGCGCACACAATGCTCCGATCTGGAGGCGTGGCGCCGATCTGGCGGTTGTGCGCCCCTGATCTAGTGTCCGTTGCGCTCCGCGTGAGCACGCGCTGGCAATGTTGATCTGTCTTTCGCGCTCCAGTTTCGGCCATGTCGGACCCTAAGTCGACGGGCCTAGGCAGGGCTCTCTTCTGCGAGGTTGTAGTTGGTGGTGTGTTCTGTCTACGGCGGCGACCTCGCTGCGGATTGTGGTGGCCACCAAAACGTCTTCATGAGGGTTCCTCTCTCCAGATCAGGTAGCTTACTTTGGCGATGAGATGCAAACTATGGACGATAGCATGACACGGAGGGATGGTTGTGCAATGGCGGCGGTCACGCATCGCATGTAGCTACTGGGATCGCTAAAAAGTGGTGGCAACAACACATAAGTGAAATCGATGGTGGCGCACAACGGCGGCGGTCACACATCGCATGTAGCTGTTGGGATCGCTAAAAAGTGGTGGCGACAATGCATAAGTGAAATCGAAGGTGGTGCTACTCGAGCACCCGGTCTGGAGCTCCAGGGTGAAAGCCTAGGTCTAACCCGAGTTGGTTATATTTCACAATGGTGATGTTTTTACGTTGTTACCTTGTTGAAGGCATTGCTCAGATATGCTTGGACTGGTTCTTTAAGGTGAAAATATAGATTCTAGCCTTGGGTGGTTGGATCCAGTGACATTGGCGCTTGAGCGTCACTCCCTTTCTGAAGGTGTTGCTGCTGAAGAACCTCTTCGTTTGTGTGATGCCATGAGATAGTTGGTGCAGATATGGTCATTGTTATACTTTGTCGCAGATCTTGTTATACTTTGTCGCAGATCTGATCGCTTGGGGGGGACGGGTTTCCTCACCTACTCATAGCTTTGGTGTTATATGACATTATTATTTGCCGTCGTGTTTTTGTGTGCATACCCTTGGTGTCGGCTATGTGCATCTTAGTTATGCAGGGGCTGGGTGTATGCTCATTGTGTTTGTATTCTCTTGATGCTTCGTTTTAAGCCAATAAAATTCACCATTTGTCCAAAAACCTATCACAATAAAAAGGCAGCGGTTGCTGGATCTTTCAAAAAAGAAAAAAAAACTAAAAACTACTCTCAATTCCACAGCGACGAAGCAATTTCTGCACCTAACCACTCTATGCCGGCGAACCAAGTCGGCACTCCAGTGACTCCCTTTCACAACAACAAGGTGCTACCACGGGAGATCACAATTCGCAGCACGCTCTTGACCCGCCCGCGCAGAGAAAAAGCAACGCACACGCACCGGGCAGCTCCGCGGCGAGATCGCGGCACCGGCAAAGTAGCACGCTAGGCACCTAATGGATCTGAAATAAGCGGCGAGCAGAAATGACAGATCCGAGCGACGCGGGGACGGGGGCAGCAGGATACGCCACTGTAGCAGCAGCAGCAGCAGCACAAGGCTTACCCGGACGGAGGGTCTGGGGAGGGGAAGCGTCACCGAAGAGGAGGAAGGGGGCGAGGCGGTGATGCAGTTTAGCCAGTGGGGTGGGTATCGACGACGGGGACTAGACCGGGGTAGCCGGACGCGCTCGCGAGGGAACGAAGCAGTCAGAGTCCACGACGATCCGTTTGGCCGCCCTGAATTATCCCCGTTTGCTATATACTAGCACAAATATCCCTGCATTGCAACAGGAGAAAAATAATAATATCATAAATAATAATCATGACTCACAGACTCCATCTCCCGTGCCGTTTAAGTTCATATTCTCTATTTTAATACGGCATTATTGGATTGGATTGGATTAGATTGGATTGCTGGTGTTTTCTCTTTCATAGATCCATTAGAAACTCGTCATAAGTAGCGACACGATTAGAACATTATCTACATGTATCATTTTCTTGCTTCATGGCACATGCTTATTGTAGAACATACCTACAGAGAGAAAAGTACCCGTTTGTGAACATGCATTCTCTTTTCTTGGTTGCTTCGGCAAATCCCCTCTTTGTGGACAGGTCATCTTCTCATATCCTTTACCTCGAAAAATGCTGCAAAACCTTGTCTGCTTACTCAACTCCTCGTATTGTGCGTTTTCACGACTATTTGTTGGCCGTGCAGCCTTTCGCTTATTTTTTGTGGCACCCAAACCTACCAATGTGTCGTCCATTACTGGAATCAGAATCTTTGCCGTCAGCCAGCTCTTGCCGTCCGCTAGCTGACGGCAAAGAAGGTCTTTGCTATCATCTTAAAGAAAGAGCTGACGGCAAAGACCATGTTTGCCGTCAGCCAGCTCTTTGTCGTCTACTAGCAGACGACATAGAAGCTTTGCCGTGTGCTAGCAGACGGCAAGGAGGGAGGGTGGCGCACTAACGAGAACCACCTAACGGCCACTTTTTTTGTCGTCCGCGAGCAGATGGCAAAGAGAATAGCCAGCCTAACGGCCGTTACCCCCGGCCCCACCCCACTAGCTACGCTCTTTACAAAGAAATTAAACCTAACTAAAAAGCGGCCGGCCCCGCGCCCCACCCCTTTCTCTCTCCCCTCTCTTTCTCCCTCACCTCACCCACGCCACCCCCGTGCCCGCCGTCCCCGTGCCCACCGGCCCCGCCGCTGACCCCCACTGCCACCACCGCCCCCGACCCCCACCGACCCCGACCACCACCACCCCCGACCCCCCACGCTCCGCGCCGAACCCCGCCACCCGCTACCGTCGCCTGCTCCCCCCCCCCCCGGCCGTGGCGGCCAGCGTCGCTCCGTCCCCTAGTGAGGTTTCTTTACTTTTTTACTGACTTTTTTTGTTGTTGTTTTTTGATTTAGGTTAGTTAGTTAGTTGTTTTACCCTAATGTACATAGGTTAATTAGTTAGTTAGTTATTTCTTTAGGTTAATTACTTAGTTAGTTTTTTAGGTTTTTACTTAGTTAGATAAGCCCAAGAACAAGAAAATAAAAGAAAGAAAGAAGACCTAAAAGGACTAGGAGGAGAAAACATAGAAAAAAGAAGAAGAAGAAGAAGAAGAAGAAGAAGAAGAAGAAGAAAGAAAACAGAAAAAGAAGAAAAGAACCACATAGTAAGTTTTGCCACAAAGAAAGAAGACCTAAAAGGACTATTAGTACATTGTTTGGTTTTGATGCCCACTTTCTTTTTCCCTTGTCACTGTATCAGTTTCAGAACCACACAGTAAGTTTTGCCAGAGAGGAAACCAACAAATAACAGGTCAGCAAAGAAGGACCAACACACAATCTGTAGGTTCTCACCTAATAAAGTAACCCAAGCCCACTAGAGAGGCTTTTGCCAGTTCCCCATCTTGCTTTGCCTAGCCTATTGTACATGTCCACTTTTTTCCACCAAAATTTCAAAATTTATGCTAATTTGAATTTACTTTATGCACATAAAATAAACATGTTTGCATTCAACATGGCACCAAAAACCAAGAAGCAATTTTCCACAATGAAAACAACAAAGAGGCAAGTGAAAATTAAAGCAGTGGCAAAGAGAAAGCAGAGGAACACCAGCCAACCTGCCAAGCAAAGCAGCAAGCCATGCTTTTGCTCCCAACCCCCAACCCTTCTGATTCCCTCCTCCTCTCTTTAACTTTTTTTCTTGTAGCTTAGTAGTAGATTTGAACAGCTAAAGCGAGCCCCAAAGCAAGGGCTGGGGTGGTGAGAGCACGCTGTTCCTGTGGGACTAAAATGTGTTCTCTTCTTCTTGACAAGTCAGTCATGGTCATGCTGTGTGTGTCCTGGAGGTGGAGGTGAGGTGTGGTACTGCATCATGTGTTGCAATGGATATATGGATGGTTGGATGGGTTAACATGAATAGTAGTAGGGTGATTTTAGGTTAATAGATTTTAGTTGATTTTAGGTTAATAGATTTTAGAGTATTTTAGGTTAGTAGATTTTAGTAGATTTTAGGTTAGTAGATTATAGTTGATTTAGGTTAATTAGTTGGTTTAGGTTGATTAGTTGAAGAAGAAAAGGAAGTCAAGAGGAAGAATGAAAATAAGGAAAATGAAGAAGAAAAAGAAGACAAGAGGAAGAAGGAAAAGAAGGAAGAAGAAGAAGAAAAAGAAGTAGAAGTGGAGATGGAGAAAAATAAGTAGAAGTAGAAGATGAAAAAAAGAAGTAGGAAAAGTAGAAAAGGAGGGTTGCCGAGGGAAAAGAGGGTCGTCGAGTGGTCGAGGGCTCGAGGATCAAGGGGAAAAGGAGTCGAGGGTCTAGGGGTCGAGGATCGAGGTGTCGAGGGGTCGAGGATCGAGGGGAAAAGGAGTCGAGGGTCTAGGGGTCGAGGATCGAGGTGTCGAGGGGTCGAGGGGAAAAGGGGTCGAGGGGTCGAGGATCGAGGGGAAAAGAAGTCGAGGGTCTAGGGGTCGAGGATCAAGGTGTCGAGGGGTTGAGGGGAAAAGGGGTCGAGGATCGAGGGGAAAAGGAGTTGAGGGTCTAGGGGTTGAGGATCGAGGTGTCGAGGGGAAAAGGGGTCGAGGGGTCGAGGGTCGCCGCCCTAACCCCGACACCCCGACCCCGCCTCGACACCCCGACACCGCGACCCCGACATGGAACCCCGACCCCGACACACTTAAATATTTTATTATGTTCATGATGATGGTACACACTTAAATATTTTATTACGTTTATGTTGTACTAATTTCGTTTACTCTTTGCCATTGCACGTGTTGACAGATGGTGGGCGCGGGTCGAGAGCGCTCCAAGCCTCCTTCCTTGACGCGTGCTGGGAGGGGTGCTATTATTCCACCCCCAGCACCTTCGGAGAGCGCTGGTAGACAGCATGATGACACCGGCGGACGCTTCTTTTTCGGCCAGGAGAGGTTGGGGGAAGCCCAAGAGGGCTACTAGAGGTGGATGTGGCGGCGGGAGAGGTAGGAAGGCTATTGCGCCTTCCTCGCCGCCACCCCCAGCTGATTCTCCGGACCACCGGAGTGCTCCATCTTAGGTGGAACCGTCTGCTTTGGACCCATCTTGGACTCTGGTCCACAAGCCTCGGGTCGCCGAGCCTTCGTTCGACGAGACTCGGGTCCCAAAGTCTTCGTCCCAGGAGACTCGGGTCTCAGAGTCTTCATCCCACGTGACTCCGGAGGCTAGTGGCCATGCTAATGGTGGCGAGGACACCTTTTCTGACGATAGCTATAGCGAGGGCGAGCTGGTTGAGGGGGGCAAGAAGGTCTACCAGCGTGGTGGTACAAAGCTCCCACCCGTGCCGGCGACCCGTGATCAAAGGTGGTTGATTGAGCCTAACGGGGAGAAGTAAGTGCATTTACTCTTTTTTAACCTTTGTCCTTCATGTTTCTTCAAATTAATATCTAATGTGTTGGCCTTGTCATACTGCAGGGGTTGGAAATACGCCCCTGGTGTCCGCAGGCCCAACTAGGTCCTTGGTGTGCTTTGCCGGCGCCACTTCCCGGGGTGGGTCACGTTGCGCGGTGAGGGTCAGGTTCCACAGCTAGCACTGAGCTAGGAGTTGCACGTGGCTACCCCGACCCCGCTGGAGGAGAGGGTCGACGGTGTCTTGTGCGACACGGTGGCCGACATTGTGAGGCGACAATTTTGGGTAATTTCTCCTTTACAGAATTAAAAATCAACATTACCTAGTGATTATGCTAATTAGTGTTGTCTTGTTCGATTGCGGACCTTCTACAGGTGTCTTGAGGAACACGAGGCGGACGCGTCTATTGTTCTTGAAGCCAAGTGCAAGCGCCTACTTTAGAACTTACGGCACGAGGCTAGGGTGCAGGCTGTTCGAGACTACTACGCCTCGACTAACATTAGGAGGCCCAAGAAGAAGTGCCGCGCCAAGTATCTGAGTAAGGAGAAGTACATGAAGGTAATTACCTATTCTTAAGGCCTTGTACTTAGTTTCCTTGATTTCATTCGTAGGCGTAGTGCTGAAATTTCTCTTTGCCTAACTTAGGTGCCCTCGAGATGGTGTGCGGATAGGATGGACTATTGGGTGGCGTTGGTGGATGAGTGGTGCTCTCCCCAATGGCTAGCTGTCCACAACAAGGCCAGGGATAAGCGTGCCCAAATGCAAGGTGTGCCACACCATCAAGGGAGCCCAAGCTGTTTGAGTGCGGGTATCACTGGGTATGTGGTTTGAGCCCTTAACGATTCATGCAATTTCATTCTTCATGCGAGCTTGAGCCCTTAACTAATATGTTGTTCCTCTCTTTTAGGCAAAACACAACAAGAAAGACGTGCCACCGTTGTACGACCTCTATGCCATGGCCCATACTGCCCCATTCAAGAAGGCCAAGGCATTCTCTGAGTCTAACCTTGGTCATCCAGAGAGCTTCACCAACATCTCCTCCCACAACAAGCTCATGAGGTACAGAGACTTTGGGAAGGAGACGAAAGGGGAGGACTTCAACCCGAGCTAGAGTGCTTTTGATCCAGAGCTCGTGATGCTATCTGGTGACGGGAGGAAACATGGCTCGGTAGCCATTGGGGATGGACTGATACGTTGTCCTAGAACTCTCTCAGAGATCAAGAAGCGCCAGACGAGATCTCTTCCTGAGATAGGGCCTCGACCACAGCCAATGGAGCTCGCCATCAAGGCTAGGGCCCAAGAGCTTTTGGCGGAGGCAAATAGGCAGGCTAAGCAGAGGGAGATGGAGTTGGAGGAGAGGACGACTAGCATGTTGGAGGCGGTGAGGAACTGGAACAACGCGTCTCACCGGGCTCTATAAGAGCTCCTCGTGGTAAGTTTCTCCTGCATATTAGCCAAATCATGCATGTAATGTTCGTTTCGTTACTAACTAATATGAATGACTCATGAAAACAAAATGTGCAGTCCATGTGCGAGAAAAACGGTCAGACCCTCCGTCGATGCCCCAGATTGGTATAGCGGACATGGCGAGTTTCATTTGAATGGTCATTAGTTACTAGTATTCGCATTTCAGTTGCATCATGCTAAGGAGACATTGCAAATGATCTTTGGTGCAGCATGCCTCCCAACAAGCATCGACCGATCCTTCTCCATCTCGCACTGGCGCAACCCCGACCCTGACCGGTCCTTCACCTCCATGATGACGGTAAGTTTTCTTTAGTGTTTTGCTTAGGAAATGCATAAAGACCTAGACTTAGCTTTATTTCCTCCAAAATTCTTACCATAATGACCTAGACTTAGCTTATCTTCCTCCGAAATGACATAATGTAACACCCCGGATGTGATTTACCCAATATGTACTCCAACTCTTGCCGTTTTTGGCCTTAAGTTATTTTATTTTTCTTGGGTTCGGGTTTTTGTCTCCGTGTGTTGTTGTCGTTGTCATGCATCTCATATCATGTCATCATGTGCATTGCATTGGCATACGTGTTCATCTCATGCATTCGAGCATTTTCCCCGTTGTCCGTTTTGCATTCCGGCGCTCCGTTCTCCTCCGGTGGTCAATTCTACCTTTCTTTCGTGTGTGGGGATTAAACATTTCCGGATTGGACCGAGACTTGCCAAGCGGCCTTGGTTTACTACCGGTAGACCGCCTGTCAAGTTTCGTATCATTTGGATTTCGTTTGATACTCCAACGGTTAACCGAGGGACCGAAAAGGCCTCGTGTGTGTTGCAGCCCAACACCCTTCCAATTTGGCCCAAAACCCACCAAAACCTTCTCCATCATCTAGAGCATTCGATCACGATCGCATGGCCGAAAACCACACCTTATTTGGACTCTCCTAGCTCCCTCTATGCCTATAAATAGAACCCCTCCGAATCCGGATCTTCTTCTCCCCCGAAAACCCTAAAATTCTAACCGCCACCGCCGGACACGTCCGACCCGCCATCGGACATCGCCGCCGCCCCAACCACAGCGCGCCACGCGGCGAGCCGCGCCCACATCGCCGCCTCAGCCGCGCTCGGCCCGCCCGGCCCGCGTAGGGCCCCCGCGGCCCAGAGCGGCGCGCCGCCGCCCGACTCCTTCCTCATCCCGCGCACCCGAGCGTCCGCCGCCTCCCTCGCCGGCTCTGGCCACCGGGAGCCACGCCACCACCGCCCTTCGCGAACTCCGGCCGCCTGAGGCGCCCGGGAGCCGCCGGCCGCCACCGACGCCGTCCGACCCCGCGCCAACGTCGGCGAGCACCGCGGCCACTCCGTCCATCCCCGCCCCCGCGCCTACCTCCTCCTCCGTCGGCCGACTCCAACGCCGGCGAGTAGTCCGGCCATCCTCGGAGTTCATGCCGCTGCTACAGTGGATCTGGATCTAAGATCCAAAACGAGGGTTGACTTTTTCCCTAACCCTAGTTTATTTGCTCCTGTTCATCATGTCGTATCTCCGCATCCGTAGCTCCGTTTTGGGCATATAGCATATCAAAATGTTCGTCTCAGAGAGTACATCATTTCAATCCATTGCATCATTTTCATTTGAGTTCATCTTGATGCCCGAAATGCTGTTAGAAGAGTGCTACTTGAGATATTGTCAGATCTGCTGCTCCATTTAGATATTTGTCATTTTTGCCATGATTATTGTGTGCATGATATGCCCATGAGCTCTACATGTGTTTTGTTAAGGGTTTTGCCATCTTTCCAGAGGTGCAACCCATGTATTTTTGTGATGTGTGTGGTGACTAGCACAAACTTGCAAAGTGAGGCACTTGGTAATGCTGATTTCAGGGACTTGGCATTTCCACTAAGTCCTTGAGTTGTTTATCTCATATGGCCATATGTTCATGTTGTTTCCTAGTGATCCGTGCCTCTTTTGAGGATGATCAGTAAGGATGTTTTGTTAATATTGTAGTCCTCTATCCATCCATGTCTTTGTTTGCAATTATGGAGCACCCTAACTTGAGTCAATCGAGCTCTACTTTTGCTATTTCATGAATCTGGGCAGATTGTCTACTTGTTAGCGATTTTGCCGATGATGTTGTAGTTGATCCGTGCATGCTATGTTCTTGTTCTTGCCATGTCTAGCTTGTATTTTGTGTATTCTTGATGGGTGTATGCTTAGCTCGTCATGACTTGCTCTGTAGCGAGTGCATCGAGCTCGTAAACATGCCTACTTGATATCTGTTTCAGCATGTTCCAGTTTTCACTAAGTCTGAGAACTGATTATGTTTTTTTCCATGTTCACATGCTTGCAAATGTATTTTCTGATCCCTTTTGGCCCAAGGTCACTAAGGGAGTTTTGTTAAGCTCTTTGAGTATCTCCATGCCATGCTTTAAATTGCCATGTTCAGGTCCTGTAGCATATAGTTTTCATGCTCCGAAGAGTGCTATCTGATCTGAAATTCCAGACAAGTGTTAATTTCACTAAGTCTGAGATCTGTTTGTCAAATGCATTTCTGCCATGCTTGTTTGAACCTGTTAATGGATGAATTGGCCATAGCTCAGTGCTAGACTTTTGTTAAGCATCTTGAATGCATCCCTGCCATGTATTTTGTTGCCATGTTTGGGTGTTGTAGCATGTTCATCTTGTTGCATTTAGATGGCTACTTGCTGTAAATCGCAGACCGGTGCCATATTTGAATTGCTTGCCATTTCCAAACCGTAACTCCGATTCCGGCGTTCTTTATATCATTTTCAAGCGATTTCATCTCATATTTCCAGTGGCACACTTGGAATTCCAAGTTGAGGCCAGGTTCATGCATTCCCTGTCACATCTTGCATATGCATCCCGCATAACATATCATCTTTGCATCATATTGTTTGAGCCTTGCACGTGGTTGATTGTGTCCTTGTTGCTTGTTTGTCTTGTTTGGGTAGAGCCGGGAGACGAGTTCGCTAACGAGGAGCCCGTTGAGTTTGCTTTCGAGGATCCAGTCAACTCTGACAACATTGCAGGCAAGATGATCATACCCTCGAAATCACTACTATCTTTGCTTTGCTAGATGCTCGCTCTTTTGCTATGCCTATGCTACGATGCCTACCACTTGCTTATCATGCCTCCCAAATTGCCATGTTCAGCCTCTAACCCACCATGTCCTAGCAAACCGTTGATTGGCTATGTTACGGCTTTGCTCAGCCCCTCTTATAGCGTTGCTAGTTGCAGGTGAAGATTGGAGACCGTTCCTTGTTGGAACATTATTTCCTTGTTGGGATATCATTATATTGCCATGTTATCTTAATGCATCTATATACTTGGTAAAGGGTGGAAGGCTCGGCCTCTCGCCTAGTGTTTTGTTCCACTCTTGCCGCCCTAGTTTCCGTCATATCGGTGTTATGTTCCCGGATTTTGTGTTCCTTACGCGGTTGGGTTATAATGGGAGCCCCTTGATAGTTCGCCTTGATTAAAGCTTTTCCAGCAATGCCCAACCTTGGTTTTACCATTTGCCACCTAGCCTCTTTTTCCCTTGGGTTTCCGGAGCCCGAGGGTCATCTTATTTAAACCCCCCGGGCCAGTGCTCCTCTGAGTGTTGGTCCACCTGTCAGCTGCCGGTGGCCACCAGGGGCAACTCTGGGCTGGCCTACCCGTACCTAAGACAATCTGAGTGTGCCCTGAGAATGAGATATGTGCAGCTCCTATCGGGATTTTGTCGGAACATTCGGGCGGTGTTGCTGGATTTGTTTTAACCTGTCGAAGTGTCTTGAAGACCC
This sequence comes from Triticum urartu, assembly GCF_003073215.2. NCBI lineage: Eukaryota > Viridiplantae > Streptophyta > Magnoliopsida > Poales > Poaceae > Triticum > Triticum urartu. The sequence goes on along the minus strand of NC_053027.1, from coordinate 350,452,232 downwards.
GGGATACCGAGTCTGATCGGAACGTCTCGGGAGGAGGTCTATTCCTTCGTTGACCGTGAGAGCTTGTCATGGGCTAAGTTGGGACTCCCCTGCAGGGATTTGAACTTTTGAAAGCCGTGCCCGCGGTTATGGGCAGATGGGAATTTGTTAATGTCCGGTTGTAGATAACTTGAACCTTAACTTAATTAAAATGAATCAACAGTGTGAGTTACCGTGATGGTCTCTTCTCGGCGGAGTCCGGGAAGTGAACACAGAGTTGGAGTAATGCTTGCGCAGGTTGTCCTCTAGTTACTCGTTCACGCTTTGCCTCCTCTTCTCGCTCTCTTTTCCGAACAGGTTAGCCACCATATATGCTAGTCGCTTGCTGCAGCTCCACATATTTTACCTTGCCTTACCTATAAGCTTAAATAGTCTTGATCGCGAGGGTGCGAGATTGCTGAGTCCCTGTGGCTCACAGATTACTTCCAAACTAGATGCAGTGCCTGATGATTCCGCTCCAGGTGACGCGCTTGAGCTCAAGTGGGAGTTCGACGAGGAGTCTCAATGATACTACATGTCTTTCCCTGATGATCAGTAGAGGTGCCCAGTTGGGGGTGATCGGGACCGTGTCGCATGTTGGGTTATCTTTTATTTTGGCACCGTAGTCGGGCCATGAGTGTTGAAATGATGTAATGTTATTTATGTACTTGATTGACGTGGCGACTGTAAGCCAACTATGTTATCTCCCCTTTTATTATCTATATTACATGGGATGTTGTGAAGATTGCCTAACTTGCGACATTGCTTTCAATGCGGTTATGCCTCTAAGTCGTGCCTCGACACGTGGGAGATATAGCCGCATCGAGGGCGTTACAAGTTGGTAATCAGAGCCTTCTCCGACCTTAGGAGCCCCCACTGATTGATCGTTTTTAGCAGCCGAGTTGTGTCTAGAAAAATGTTTTGAGTCATTTAGGAATTATATATCGGAGAGTTTAGGAATTCTTTTACTTCCCAGTCTCCTCATCGCTCTGGTAAGGCATCTTGACGTAGAGTTTTGACTCTTCTCTTCTCAAATTTCACTAAAAAAATTTTTAGGATCACGCGGGTATCTTGGAATCGTTCCGATGGTTTTATGACGAGAACATTGTCTTGGTGCCTCCTGTTAGGGGTTTTGTGGAAGTGTCCCGGGGAGTTGAGCTCTGAGGTGTTGTCGTCATAATTTTATCGTTGCAGTTCTAGAATACCTGAGTTTAGTACGCCGGCATCGAAAATCTCTTTTATGCAGTTCGTTGGTGAGATAACCTCGACGCCACCCAGTACTGGGGCGGGAGTTCGGGAGTATCGCCATAACTTGTATAATGGATGCTTTTCGAAGGTTGAGGTAGATGGTTTCCGAAGTTTTTCTCGGTTATGTGTTGAAGGATGGATACAGCTGGATGTAGGATTTGCTAGATTTGGGTGAGATATTATGCTTCCCCTGTATCCCCAACACCTGATTGCATAACCGGAAAGGTTCGGGAGTTTCATAGGTGGGAATTATTGTAGCTCTAGTTCTTCTTCCACGGATATTTGGTTTGAGATTGGGATTTCTTACCGAGTATTCGTTCTTGATCCGTACCTTGTTGATTTATTTCTCTACCTAAATTCTAAGTGGCTTCTCAATTTATGGATATGTGACCATTTCAAGAGGAATGCATTCGTTCATTTTGTTCGAATGTGAAGATTTTATGTTGCAATTTTCATTCCATTGGATTCAGTTTCATTTATCTATCAATGTGCTAACGGTGGTCAACCTCTTCAGGATGGCTCCCGCTAAGAGCACCAATCAGAATCAGAATCAAGATCCGCCACCACCTCCACCTCCTCCGGAGGCATGGCAAGCTGTGATGGCCGCAACCAATGCAAACACACAGTTGATCATGCAAATTCTTCAAGAGCGCAATCAAGGCAACCAAGGGAACCAAGGCAACAATCAGAATCACTTTGCTACACTCAACCAGTTCCTTGCTAACGGGCCGAAAACTTTCAGCAATTGTGTTGAGGCAACTGATGCTGACGATTGGCTCGTGGATCTGTGCAAGCATTTCGAGTGCAGTAACGTCAGGCCTGAGGACTTCGTCAAGTTCGCTTCCTTCCAACTCAAAGATCAAGCTGAAGAATGGTTCCAGCAGTACAAAGACTCCAGAGGTGGTCGTGCTATTACCTGGGATGAATTCCGTCAACATTTCAAAGCTCATCATATTCCTTAGAGCGTGGTTGAAAGCAAGCGTGAGGAATTCCGCAACCTGAAGCAAGGCTCTTTGTCTGTCTATGACTACAATAAGTTGTTTCAGAAGCTCGCCCGCTTTGCCAAGCAGGACGTCCCTGATGAGGAGAGCATGATATACCAGTTCAGGGGTGGTCTCAAAGAAGAAATCCAGCTAGCTCTTGTTCTCTTTGAGCCCTTGAGGTATGATGAGTTCTACAACATGGCACTGAAGCAAGAGGCCGCTCAACTGAGGTGTGATGCTTCCAAGAAGCGAGTCAGAGATGCTACTCCTTCTTCCTCTACTCAAGTAGCCAAGCAGCAGAAGTATTGGCTTCCTCCTCCTCCGTTTCGTCAGCCGTATCGGCAGAAGAGCAAAGGTGGCAGTGGATCTTCCCACCCACCCAACCCTGGCTTCCAGAACAAGACTTCGTCTCAAGCTCCAAGATCGAGTGCTCCGTATCACCGTCCGCTTTCAGAGGTCACGTGTAACAAGTGCCAATAGAAGGGTCACTATGCCAACAAGTGTTTCAACCAGAGGCGTCTTCCTCCTCCTCCTATGAGATTGGCAAGTACAACTGTGGTCAAGCATAATCCCAAGCACGCCAAGGTCAACCTGATGAATGCAGCTCAGGCAGAGGATTCGTCAGATGTCATCATGGGTAACCTTCCTGTTAATGATATTCCAGCTAAAGTTCTTTTTGACACGGGTGCATCGCATTATTTCATCTCGAGACCGTTTTCATCTAAGCATGGTTTGGCTTTGCAAATTTTGCCTAGTCCATTAGCAGTTGTCTCTCCCGGTAGGCGCATGCATGCTAACTCCATTGCTCCGGATGTTACTATCACTTTGGGAGACTACAAATTTCTATCTTCTCCTACGGTTCTTGGGGACTTGAATATTGATCTTATTCTCGGAATGGATTGGCTTTCTAAGCACAAGGCGCATCTTGATTGTGCAGCCAGGCAGATTCAATTGACTCATTCGTCTGAGGATGTAATTGTCTTTGCCGCTCGTGATGATACCATCCGTCTGTTTTCTCTCAATGAGAAGGGTGAACTGGATGCTATCTCGCAAATTCCAGTCGTTTGCGAATATCAAGACGTCTTTCCAGAAGAGCTTCCAAGAATGCCTCCGCACCGGCCAGTTGAATTCGTCATCGATCTTGAGCCTGGCATGGAACCAGTGTGCAAGCGTCCTTACAAGCTCGGACCTGAAGAGTTGAAGGAGCTGAAGAAGCAACTCGATATTCAAGAGAGAATGGGTCTCATCTGGCCTAGTTCTTCGCGGGGTTGTGGTGTTCTTTTTGTGAAGAAGAAGAATGGAACGAACCGACTTTGTGTTGATTACCGTCCATTGAACAAGAAGACCATCAAGAACAAATACCCACTTCCCAACATCAATGAGATGTTCGAACAACTCAAAGGTGCCCAAGTATTCTCCAAGCTTGATCTCCGTATGGGTTATCATCAGATTCGAATCCGTGAGCAAGATATTCCCAAGACGGCTTTCAGGACAAGCTATGGGTCATATGAATACACTGTCATGTCTTTTGGCCTCGTCAACGCTCCTCTGACTTTCTCTCGCATGATGAACTTCATCTTCAACGCCTACACCAATGACTTCGTTTTGTTCTATCTCGATGACATTCTGGTTTTCTCGAAGAACAAGGAAGATCATGCCAAGCACTTGCGTTTGGTACTCGATAAGCTGAGGGAACACCAGTTCTACGCCAAGTTCTCCAAGTGCGAATTTTGGCTCGATGAGGTTCTTTATCTTGGACATATCATCTCTGCCAAGGGCATTGTCGTGAATCCTAAGAAGGTGTCTGCAATTGTGAATTGGGAACCTCCACAGAATGTGAAGCAACTCCGCAGCTTCCTCGGTCTCGCAAGCTACTGCCGAAGATTCGTTGAAAACTTTTCTAAGATCGCGAAGCCTCTCTCAAATCTTCTCCAGAAGCACGTCAAGTACGTTTGGTCTCCGGAGTGTGACATTGCTTTCAACACTTTGAAAGAGAAATTGATCACTGCTCCAGTTCTCACTCCGCCTGATGAATCCAAGCCGTACGAGGTCTTTTGTGATGCCTCTCTCCAAGGTCTTGGCGCAGTGTTGATGCAAGAGAAGAAAGTTGTTGCTTATACCTCTCGCTAGTTGAAGCCCAACGAGAAGAACTACCCCACTCATGATCTCGAGTTGGCGGCAGTTGTGCATGCTCTTTTGACTTGGAGACATCTCTTATTGGGAAGAAAAGTGGACATTTTCACTGATCACAAGAGTCTCAAGTACATCTTCACTCAGCCTAATCTCAACCTCAGGCAAACTCGATGGGTCGAAATGATTCAAGAGTATAATCCGAGTATCGAGTATACTCCAGGCAAGGCCAATGTGATTGCTGACGCATTGAGCAGGAAGGCTTAGTGCAACAGTCTGATTCTCAAGCCTTATCAACCCGAGCTTTGTGAAGCTTTCCGCAAACTTAATCTGCAAGTTGTTCCTCAAGGTTTCCTCGCCAACCTTCAAGTCTCTCCTACCTTGGAAGACCAGATTCGCCAAGCCCAGCTTCTTGATGCTATGGTGAAAAAGGTGAAGATTGGGATTGCCAAGAGTCAATCCAAGTACAAGTGCTACCGCCTTGATGACAAGGATACTCTCTTCTTCGAGGATCGTATTGTTGTGCCCAAAGGTGACCTCCGTAAAGTGATCATGAACGAGGCTCACAATTCTCTCCTCTCCATCCACCCTGGGAGCACGAAGATGTATCAGGACCTCAAGCAGGCTTATTGGTGGACTCGAATGAAGCGCGAGATTGCTCAGTTCGTGAATGAGTGTGATGTCTGCAGAAGAGTGAAGGCAGAACACCAAAGGCCAGCTGGTCTCTTCCAACCTCTTGCCATTCCAGAATGGAAGTTTGACCACATTGAAATGGACTTCGTGACTGGTTTCCAAAGTCCAAGCGTGGCAATGATGCTATATTCGTTGTCATCGACAAACTCACTAAAGTGGCTCACTTTCTGCCTATCAAAGAGTCAATCACCGCAGCTCAATTGGCGGAACTCTATACCTCTCGGATTGTCTCTCTGCATGGTATTTCACAAGTGATCTCTTCAGACCGTGGCAACATCTTTACCTCCAAGTTTTGGGATTCTTTTCAGAAGTCCATGGGCACCAACATCCGCTTCAGCACAGCTTTCCATCCTCAAACTAGCGGTCAAGTCGAGCGTGTCAATCAGATTCTTAAAGATATGCTCAGGGCTTGTGTGATCTCCTTCGGCATGAAGTGGGAGGATTGTCTTCCTTATGCTGAATTCTCCTACAACAATAGTTTTCAAGCAAGTTCGGGCAAGGCCCCATTTGAAATTCTGTATGGCAGGAAGTGCCGTACCCCTCTCAACTGGTCTGAAACCGGTGAACGTCAGCTTTTGGGTAATGACTTAATCACAGAAGCAGAAGAAATGTGCAAAGTCATTCGTGATAACCTCAAAGCAGCCCAATCCCGCCAGAAGAGCTACTATGATAGTAAGCACCGTGATTTGGCTTTCGAGATCGGAGATCATGTTTACCTCCGCATCTCTCCTATGAAAGGTACTCGTCGCTTCGGTATCAAAGGGAAGCTTGCCCCTAGATACGTGGGACCTTTCAAGATTGTCAGCAAGAGAGGCGACCTCGCCTATCAACTCGAGCTTCCTTCAAACTTTGCAAATGTTCATGACGTGTTCCATATCTCTCAGCTTCGAAAGTGCTTCAAGACTCCTGACCGCACAGTCAACTTCGAGGACATTGAGCTCCAAGAAGATCTCTCTTATCGTGAGCACCCAGTTGCTATTCTTGAAGAGACTGAACGCAAGACTCGCAACAAGTCAATCAAATTCCTCAAAGTCAAGTGGTCTCACCATTTCGACCGTGAAGCTACCAGGGAACGCGAGGATCACCTCCGTTCTGAGTACCCGGAGTTCTTTCAGTCCTAGATCTCGGGACGAGATCTTTTCGTAGTGGTGGAGTGTTGTAACACCTCGGATGTAACTTTCCCTATTTGTACTCCAACTCTTGCCGTTTCCGGCGTTAAGTTATATTTATTTCTCGGGTTTGGGTCTTTGTCTCCGTGTGTTGTTTTCGTTTTCATGCATCTCATATCATGTCATCACGCGCATTGCATTCGCATACGTGTTCATCTCATGCATTCGAGCATTTTCCCCGTTGTCCGTTTTGCATTCCGGCGCTTCGTTCCCCTCCGGTGGTCATTTCTAGCTTTCTTTCGTGTGTGGGGATTAAACATTTCCGGATTGGACCAAGACTTGCCAAGCGGCCTTGGTTTACTACCCGTAGACCGCCTGTCAAGTTTCGTATCATTTGGACTTCGTTTGATACTCCAACGGTTAACCGAGGGACCGAAAAGGCCTCGTGTGTGTTGCAGCCCAACACCCCTCCAATTTGGCCCAAAACCCACCAAACTCTGCTCCATGTCCTAGAGCGTTCGATCATGATCGTGTGGCCGAAAACCGCACCTCATTTGGACTCTCCTAGCTCCACTTATGCCTATAAATAGCCCCCCCCGTTTTCGGATCATCTCCTCCCACGAAACCCTAGTCTAAAAAAAACCGATCCCCGCACCGACGGACATGTCCGGAGCCTAGCCGGACACGTCCGCCGCGCCCCCCTCAGCCTACCAGACGCTGCCACGTGGGCAGCGCCAACCACCGCCGCCGCCGGCCCGGGAGGCCCGATCCAGGCCCCCGCGAGCCCGTACGCGCGCCGCCGCTCTCCCCGCCGCCTCTCCCATCCCCGGTGACCGCCGCCGCGGGCCGCCACCGCCGCCGCCGCGGACCGCCACCACCGCCGCCGCGGACCACCGCGCGCCGCCGCCCGAGCCGGCCCCGCGCCACCACCGCCTCCCCCGTCCGAGCCCGGCGCCGCCTTGCTCCGGCCGGCGCGCCCCGGCCTCTCCACGCCCGGCGACCCCTCCTACTCTGGCCGCCGCTGTCCTCAACGCCGGCCGTCATCGTTTTTCGCGCCGGTGAACAGTGCCCCGAAACCCTAGATCTGGATCCAGAGGTTGTTTTTTTGCTAAGTCCCGGAAATTTTTACTCCATATGCTCCTGTTCGAGGCCCCGTAACTTTGCATCCGTAGCTCCGTTTTGGACATATAATATATCAAAATGTTCACCTCGACGAGTACATCATTTAATTCCATTGAATCATTTTCATTTGAGCTCATGTTGATGCCCAAAATGCTGTTAGTAGGAGGCTTCGTGAGTTAATTGTCAGATCTGCTAGTTCATCTTAGACTTTTGTCATTTTTGCCATGATTATTGTGTGCATGCTATGCCTGTGAGTCCTTCATATGTTTGGTTAAGCATTTTGTCTTCTTTCCAGAGGTGCAACCCATGCATTTTTAGGATGTGTGTGGTGACTTGTGCAAGCTTGCAAAGTGAGGCACCCGGTAAATCTGTTTTCAGGGACTTAGTAGTTTTCACTAAGTCTGGGATTATTTAGTTCATGATGCCATATGTTCAGCTTGTTTCCTAGTGATCCGTGCCTCTTTTGAGGATGATCAGTAAAGTAGTTTTGTTAATCATGTTATTCTCTATCCATCCATGTCTTTGTTTGCAATTATGGAGCACCCTAGCTTGAGTCAATCGAGCTCTACTTTTGCTTCATGGTGAATCTGGGCAGATCGTCAACTCGTTTGCGATTTTGCCGATGTTATTGTAGTTGATCCGTGCATGCTATGCCATTGTTCTTGCCATGTCTAGCTTGTATTTTGTGCCTTCTTAATGGATGTTTACCTCCGCGTCTCTCCAATGAAAGGTACTCGTCGCTTCGGTATCAAAGGGAAGCTTGCCCCCAGATACGTGGGACCTTTCAAGATTGTCAGCAAGAGAGGCGATCTCGCCTATCAACTCGAGCTTCCTTCAAACTTTGCAAATGTTCATGATGTGTTCCATGTCTCTCAGCTCCAAAAGTGCTTCAAGACTCCTGACCGCACCGTCAACTTCGAGGACATTGAGCTCCAAGAAGATCTCTCTTATCGTGAGCACCCAGTTGCTATTCTTGAAGAGACTGAACGCAAGACTCGCAACAAGTCAATCAAATTCCTCAAAGTCAAGTGGTCACACCATTCCGACCGTGAAGCTACCTGGGAACGCGAGGATCACCTCCGTTCTGAGTACCCGGCGTTCTTTCAGTCCTAGATCTCGGGACGAGATCCTTTCGTAGTGGTGGAGTGTTGTAACACCCCGGATGTGATTTACCCAATATGTACTCCAACTCTTGCCGTTTCCGGCCTTAAGTTATTTTATTTTTCTCGGGTTCGGGTTTTTGTCTCCGTGTGTTGTTGTCGTTGTCATGCATCTCATATCATGTCATCATGTGCATTGCATTGGCATACGTGTTCATCTCATGCATTCGAGCATTTTCCCCGTTGTCCGTTTTGCATTCCGGCGCTCCGTTCTCCTCCGGTGGTCAATTCTACCTTTCTTTCGTGTGTGGGGATTAAACATTTCCGGATTGGACCGAGACTTGCCAAGCGGCCTTGGTTTACTACCGGTAGACCGCCTGTCAAGTTTCGTATCATTTGGATTTCGTTTGATACTCCAACGGTTAACCGAGGGATCGAAAAGGCCTCGTGTGTGTTGCAGCCCAACACCCTTCCAATTTGGCCCAAAACCCACCAAAACCTTCTCCATCATCTAGAGCATTCGATCACGATCGCGTGGCCGAAAACCGCACCTCATTTGGACTCTCCTAGCTCCCTCTATGCCTATAAATAGAACCCCTCCGAATCCGGATCTTCTTCTCCCCCGAAAACCCTAAAATTCTAACCGCCGCCGCCGGACACGTCCGACCCGCCACCGGACATCGCCGCCGCCCCAACCGCAGCGCGCCACGCGGCGAGCTACACCCACATCGCCGCCTCAGCCGCGCGCGGCCCGCCCGGCCCGTGTAGGACCCCCGCGGCCCAGAGCGGCGCGCCACCGCCCGACTCCTTCCTCCTCCCGCGCACCCGAGCGCCCACCGCCTCCTTCGCCGGCTTCGGCCACCGGGAGCCGCACCGTCGCCGCCCTTCACGAACTCTGGCCGCCCGAGGCGCCCGGGAGCCGCCGGCCGCCACCGACGCCGTCCGACCCCGCGCCAACGCCGGCGAGCACCGCGGCCACTCCGGCCATCCCCGCCCCCGCGCCTACCTCCTCCTCCGTCGGCCGACTCCAACGCCGGCGAGTAGTCCGGCCATCCTCGGAGTTCGTGCCGCTGCTACAGTGGATCTGGATCTGAGATCCAAAACAAGGGTCGACTTTTTCCCTAACCCTAGTTTATTTGCTCCTGTTCATCATGTTGTATCTCCACATCCGTAGCTCCGTTTTGGGCATAAAGCATATCAAAATGTTCGTCTCAAAGAGTACATCATTTCATTCCATTGCATCATTTTCATTTGAGTTCATCTTGATGCCCGAAATGCTGTTAGAAGAGTGCTACTTGAGATATTGTCAGATCTGCTGCTCCATTTAGATATTTGTCATTTTTGCCATGATTATTGTGTGCATGATATGCCCATGAGCTCTAGATGTGTTTTGTTAAGGGTTTTGCCATCTTTCCAGAGGTGCAACCCATGTATTTTTGTGATGTGTGTGGTGACTAGCACAAGCTTGCAAAGTGAGGCACATGGTAATGCTGATTTCAGGGACTTAGCATTTCCACTAAGTCCTTGAGTTGTTTATCTCATATGGCCATATGTTCATGTTGTTTCCTAGTGATCCGTGTCTCTTTTGAGGATGATCAGTAAGGATGTTTTGTTAGTATTGTAGTCCTCTATCCATCCATGTCTTTGTTTGCAATTATGGAGCACCCTAGCTTGAGTCAATCGAGCTCTACTTTTGCTATTTCGTGAATCTGGGCAGATTGTCTACTTGTTAGCGATTTTGCCGATGATGTTGTAGTTGATCCGTGCATGCTATGTTCTTGTTCTTGCCATGTCTAGCTTGTATTTTGTGTATTCTTGATGGGTGTATGCTTAGCTCGTCATGACTTGCTCTGTAGCGAGTGCATCGAGCTCGTAAACATGCCTACTTGATATCTGTTTCAGCATGTTCCAGTTTTCACTAAGTCTGAGAACTGATTATGTTTTTTTCCATGTTCGCATGCTTGCAAATGTATTTTCTGATCCCTTTTGGCTCAAGGTCACTAAGGGAGTTTTGTTAAGCTCTTTGAGTAGCTCCATGCCATGCTTTAAATTGCCATGTTCAGGTCCTGTAGCATATAGTTTTCATGCTCCGAAGAGTGCTATCTGATCTGAAATTCCAGACAAGTGTTAATTTCACTAAGTCTGAGATCTGTTTGTCAAATGCATTTCTGCCATGCTTGTTTGAACCTGTTAATGGATGAATTGGCCATAGCTCAGTGCTAGACTTTTGTTAAGCATCTTGAATGCATCCCTGCCATGTATTTTGTTGCCATGTTTGGGTGTTGTAGCATGTTCATCTTGTTGCATTTAGATGGCTACTTGCTGTAAATCGCAGACCGGTGCCATATTTGAATTGCTTGCCATTTCCAAACCGTAACTCCGATTCCGGCGTTCTTTATATCATTTTCAAGCGATTTCATCTCATATTTCCAGTGGCACACTTGGAATTCCAAGTTGAGGCCAGGTTCATGCATTCCCTGTCACATCTTGCATATGCATCCCGCATAACATATCATCTTTGCATCATATTGTTTGAGCCTTGCACGTGGTTGATTGTGTCCTTGTTGCTTGTTTGTCTTGTTTGGGTAGAGCCGGGAGACGAGTTCGCTAACGAGGAGCCCGTTGAGTTTGCTTTCGAGGATCCAGTCAACTCTGACAACATTGCAGGCAAGATGATCATACCCTCGAAATCACTACTATCTTTGCTTTGCTAGATGCTCGCTCTTTTGCTATGCCTATGCTACGATGCCTACCACTTGCTTATCATGCCTCCCAAATTGCCATGTTCAGCCTCTAACCCACCATGTCCTAGCAAACCGTTGATTGGCTATGTTACGGCTTTGCTCAGCCCCTCTTATAGCGTTGCTAGTTGCAGGTGAAGATTGGAGACCGTTCCTTGTTGGAACATTATTTCCTTGTTGGGATATCATTATATTGCCATGTTATCTTAATGCATCTATATACTTGGTAAAGGGTGGAAGGCTCGGCCTCTCGCCTAGTGTTTTGTTCCACTCTTGCCGCCCTAGTTTCCGTCATATCGGTGTTATGTTCCCGGATTTTGTGTTCCTTACGCGGTTGGGTTATAATGGGAGCCCCTTGATAGTTCGCCTTGATTAAAGCTTTTCCAGCAATGCCCAACCTTGGTTTTACCATTTGCCACCTAGCCTCTTTTTCCCTTGGGTTTCCGGAGCCCGAGGGTCATCTTATTTAAACCCCCCGGGCCAGTGCTCCTCTGAGTGTTGGTCCACCTGTCAGCTGCCGGTGGCCACCAGGGGAAACTCTGGGCTAGCCTACCCGTACCTAAGACAATCTGAGTGTGCCCTGAGAATGAGATATGTGCAGCTCCTATCGGGATTTGTCGGCACATTCGGGCGGTGTTGCTGGATTTGTTTTAACCTGTCGAAGTGTCTTGAAGAACCGGGATACCGAGTCTGATTGGAACGTCTCGGGAGGAGGTCTATTCCTTCGTTGACCGTGAGAGCTTGTCATGGGCTAAGTTGGGACTCCCCCGCAGGGATTTGAACTTTCGAAAGCCGTGCCCGCGGTTATGGGCAGATGGGAATTTGTTAATGTCCGGTTGTAGATAACTTGAACCTTAACTTAATTAAAATGAATCAACAGTGTGAGTTACCGTGATGGTCTCTTCTTGGCGGAGTCCGGGAAGTGAACGCGGAGTTGGAGTAATGCTTGCGCAGGTTGTCCTCTAGTTACTCGTTCGCGCTTTGCCTCCTCTTCTCGCTCTCTTTTCTGAACTGGTTAGCCACCATATATGCTAGTCGCTTGCTGCAGCTCCACATATTTTACCTTGCCTTACCTATAAGCTTAAATAGTCTTGATCGCGAGGGTGCGATATTGCTGAGTCCCTGTGGCTCACAGATTACTTCCAAACCGGATGCAGTGCCTGATGATTCCACTCCGGGTGACGCGCTTGAGCTCAAGTGGGAGTTCGACGAGGACTCTCAACGATACTACGTGTCTTTCCCTGATGATCAGTAGAGGTGCCCAGTTGGGGGTGATCGGGACCGTGTCGCATGTTGGGTTATCTTTTATTTTGGCACCGTAGTTGGGCCATGAGTGTTGGAATGATGTAATGTTATTTATGTACTTGATTGACGTGGCGAGTGTAAGCCAACTATGTTATCTCCCCTTTTATTATCTATATTACATGGGATGTTGTGAAGATTGCCTAACTTGCGACATTGCTTTCAATGCGGTTATGCCTCTAAGTCGTGCCTCGACACGTGGGCGATATAGCCGCATCGAGGGCGTTACACATAATTAGCTTACTTAGCTCCAAAATGATATATACTTAGCTTTGTTGCCTCCAAAATGACCTAAGTTACCTCTAATATGCTTAGTTACCTAGGTTCGCTCAATAATGACATACACTTAGCTTACTTATGTAAAAATGGCATAATTAGCTTACTTAGGTTTGAAATGGCATAACAATCTTGGTAACCTCATATATGTCATATAGTTAGCTTATTTTCCTCGAAAATGACATAATAAGCCTAATTAGCTCCAAAATGATCAATTTTACCTAAGTTAGCTCCAAAATGACCTAAGTTATCTCTAAAATGTTAAATTAGCTCTAATATGCTTACTTACCTGGGTTAGATCAATAAAGACCTATATTTAGCTTACTTATGTAAAAAATGGCACAATATGGTTAGTTAACTCAAAAATGGCATAATTAGCTAGGTTAGCTCCAAAATGACCCATTTTACCTAGCTTAGCTCCAATATGATCCATTTTACCTAGGTTAGCTCCAAAATGACCAGATTTACCTAGGTTAGCTCCAATATGATCCATTTTACCTAGGTTAGCTCCAAAATGACCTATTTACCTAGCTTAGCTCTAAAATGACCTACACACTTAGCATTTTTACCTAGCTTAGCTAAAAAATGGCATTTTTACCTACCTTAGTTAGAAGAAGAAGAAGATAAATAATAGGAGAGGAGAAAAGAAAGAGAAGATAAATTCTTCTTCTTTTTCTTCTTTTTCTTCTAGCTAGTCTTCTTCTTCTTCTTCTTCTAACTTTCATCTTTCCCAATTTGCAGATTTGCTTTAGATGAGGAAGCTTGCATTGATGGAGTGTACTCTTATCCTTGTGCTTCGTTTTTATTTATGGAAACTTGTTGAAAACTTGTTTTTGAGATATGTATGTATGGATATGTTGTTGGAAACTTCTTGTTGGAAACCATTGTATGTTGGATATGTTGTTGGAAACTTGTGTGTTGGAAACTTATTGTTGGTATGCTTGTTGAAATTATTTTCAAATGTGTGTGTATATATCTGTGAAGTTCTGTCAAATTGAATGAATTTATCTGTGAAGTTCTGTCAAATTTATCCCGTCTCTTTGTTGAAATTATTTTCAAATGTGTCCCATCTCTTGTCCACCGCTTCACGATCAACTATTGAGGGATCTCTATAAACCCCAAGATGTCCATGACATGTATCGTTCGATTATCTTTATGGTTAGGAATGTTACACATGGACATACATGACAAATAGATGTTTTGTCGGATTTGAAAACATAAGTTCAGCATGTGGTTGCATGGCATCCCCATATGCTCGAACAGGCCACACTCACTTCAAACTTGTTACCGTCGTTGATGACCTTAACCTCGTACGCCATCCTTGTTGGAAATATACCCTAGAGACAATAATAATTTTGTTATTGTCATAGTTCCTTGTTCTTAAAAAGTGTTTATTATCCATGCTATAATTGTATTAATCGGAAACTCAAATACATCTGTGGATACATAAACAGACATCATGTCCCTAATGAGCCTCTACTAGACTAGCTTGTTGATTAAAGATGGTTAAGGTTTCCTAACCATAGACATGAGTTGTCATTTATTAACAGGATCACATCATTAGGAGAATGATGTGATGGACAGACCCAATCATAAGCTTAGCATCTGATTGTGTCACTTAGTTTAATTGCTACAGCTTTCGTAATCAAGTATCTGTTCCTTGGGCCATGAGATCGCGTCACTCCCTAATACCGAAAGAATACTTTGTGGGTATCAAATGTCACTTCATAATTGGGTGATTGATGGTGGCTTGAAGTTACGTCAGTATTTCCCCAAAGAGGAAGGGATGATGCAGCACAACAGCGGTAGGTATTTCCCTCAGATATGAAACCAAGGTTATCGAACCAGTAGGAGAACCAAGCAACACAACATAAACATCCCTTGCACACAAATAACAAATACGAGCAACCCGGCGTGTAAAAGGGATCAATCCCTTTTGGGTAGCGGCGCCCCAAGATAGGCAAATAGACATGAATAAAATTGTAGTATATTGATAGATCGAATGCCAAATAAAATAAATAAGAATAAAACGCAGCAAGGTATTTTTGTATTTTTGGTTTAATAGATCTGAAAATAAAAGCAAAGTAAAAATAGATCACAAAGGCAAATAATATGTGAAAGAGACCCGGGGGCCGTAGGTTTTACTAGTGGCTTCTCTCAAGAAAAATAGAAAACGGTGGGTAAACATATTACTGTTGGGAAATTGATAGAACTTCAAATAACCATGACGATATCCAGGCAATGATCATTACATAGGCATCACGTCCAAGATTAGTAGACCGACTCCTGCCTGCATCTACTACTATTACTCCACACATTGACCGCTATCCAACATGCATCTAGTGTATTAAGTTCATGGAGAAACAGAGTAATGCAATAAGAACGATGACATGATGTAGACAAGATCTATCTATGTAGAGATAGACCCCATCGTTTTATCCTTAGTAGCAACGTGTGACGCCCGGATAATTAAGCTACAGTAAACCTCCGTTGATGATGCCGCGTCACCACGGTTACTGTTGCTAATCTCGCGTTAGTTCGAAACAGATTCAAATTCAAATTCAAAAGAAAAGCAAACAACAAAAGTTTTCAAAAAATTAACACCAAAATGTTCGGATTGTTTCAAATAAATTGTAAGCAATTATGGTGGAGAAACCAAGCTTTTATAAAATGCTTAAATGAACTATAAGGATTTAAACAGTAGCAAAAACAATTAAATAAATGCCTTTTATATTTAGTAAAATACTAATCTATTTTATTTGGGTGCCATAGTTAATATGGCAGTGGTAGATATAGTTATACTAAATTAGGAACTACTTTTATCTTTTTAAAATAGAAAATAAATTAGAGACTAAAAGAAAAATGGAAAAGGAAAATAAGAAAAGGAAAAAACAAAAAACAAAAAAAGAGAAGACCCCCCTCGGCCGTGGCCCAACTGGGCCAACCCACCAGGCCTAGCCGGCCGGCCCCCCCACACTCCCTTATCCCCACTCCCCCAGTAACCCTAACCAGCCACACCCCACACCCCCCACGTCGCCCACTCCCCCCTCTCTCGTTGGATCTCGATCGGGAGGGCCCGATCCCGTCCCCGACGCTGGCGCCCGGAGCTCGCCGCCCCCACGCCAGGACGCCGCCACCTCGCAGGACCACCTCCCCGTCGGCCTGCTTCCGCGTTGACCCCATCGCCCTCTCTGTCGTCGCCTCGTCCCCATCGCCCTCCCCACGCCCGCTGCCTAGTCCCTACGGCCCCGTGGTGAGGAACCCCGTCCGTCCTTCCCTTGCTCTGACCCCGCACGGATGTGCCCAGTCGTGCCTCCGCTCGCACGCAGCTCACTCCCTCCCCCGTGCACCGGGTCCCCTTCCCCGGCAGCGCCCACATCCGCGTGCTGCTCGCGCTTCAGCCGCGCCGCACGCGCCCGGCCACGTTCCCATCCCTCCGCGCGTGCGCCCCGCCTCGTCGTTGTCGCGCCGCTCACCGTCGTCCTCGCTCACGCCCGCTGCATCCCGTGGACGCCGTCGCGCCGCACTTGCCGGCCGCACCCTCCGCACGACGCTGCGCCGGCCACCGAACCTGCTACCGCGGCCTCGTTCGCCTCCAGTCGCCGCGCCCATGGTCCCCTCGCGCACACCGCGCCCATCGCGCCCCGTCCTCCCGCCGCGGCTCTCGCCACTGCACTGCCTCCCCTGCTGCTGCCGCTACCCCTGCGCTGCGCGCAGCCCGGACCCCCCTCGCACGGCCTCGCCGGTGCCGTTCCCGGTCGTCGCCCAGCGCTGGCACCTCGTTCCCCCACCGTTGGCCGGGGCGTGCGCCCAAACGGGCTGGTGCCATGCCCGACACCCGTAAACCCCACACCCGCTAAGGCCTTGGTCCAATGACAGCCGGGGCCCAGCCCCTGAGAACGTTTTATAAAAAAAGGTATTAAAAATAATATATATAATAAATAATTAATTAATAATATAATTAATTAATTAATTAATTCTGATTAAAATTAACTAATTAGGATTAATTAATCTAATGACTAATTAGCCTAATTAACGACTATTAATTAACTAACAGTGTATGACAGTGGGGCCCACCCCCTAATTAATACAAATTAGGTCAATTAAATTGTTTAATTAAAATGTGTCACTGACTAGTGGGACCCACTGGTCAGGTTGACCAGTCAACCCCCGTTGACTGCTGGCGTCAGCATGACATCATGCTGATGTCATAAATCCATTTTCGAATTAAATTAAATAATTAATTAAATTCCAGAAATTAATAAAAACTTTGGAAAATCATATAAAATAATCCGTAGCTCGGATGAAAATACTTTGTACATGAAAGTTGATCAGAACGACGAGACGAATCCGGATATGCAGCCCGTTCGTCCGCCACGCATCCCTAGCATAGCAAACACGCAACTTTCCCCCTCCGGCTCCTCTGCCCGAAAACGCGAAACATCGGGGATAATTTCCCGGATGTTCCCCCTTCACCGGTACCACCTCGTACCGCGTTAGGGCACACTTAGCATCACGCTTTGTCATGTCATGCATCGTCATGCATTTGTTTGCATTATATTTATTGTTTCTTCCCCCTCTTCTCTCGCTAGACACCGAGACCGACGCCGCTGCTACCCAATACGACTACGGTGTTGACGACCACTCTCTCTTGCCAGAGCAACCAGGCAAGCCCCCCCCCCTTGATCACCAGATATCGCCTACTCTCCTCTATACTTCTTACATTAGAGTAGTGTAGCATGTTACTGCTTTCCGTTAATCCTATCTTGATGCATAGCCTGTCATTGATGCTCCAGCTATTGATACCTTACCTGCAATCCTAAATGCTTAGAATAGAAGGCTAGTTTACCATCAGTGGCCCTACATTCTTGTCTGTCTGCCATGCTATACTATCGGGCCGTGATCACTTGGGAGGTGGTCACGGGTATATACTTATACATAATATATGATACTTGTGGTGATTAAAGTCGGGTCGGCTCGTAGGAGTACCCGCGAGTGATTCTGTTGTTGGGGGCTGAAGGGGCAGGTGGCTCCATCCCGGTAGAGGTGGGCCTGAGTTCCCGAAGGCCCCCGACGGTTACTTTGTGGCGGAGCGACAGGGCAGGTTGAGACCACCTAGGAGAGACGTGGGCCTGGACCTGGTCGGCGTTTGCGGTTATTTCAAAATAACACATTTAACGAGATCTTGGTATTTGATCTGAGTCTGGCTACTGGCCTATACGCACTAACCATCTACGCGGGGACAGTTATGGGCACTCGACATCGTGGTATCAGCCGAAGCCTTCGTGACGTCAGCGACTGAGCAGCGCGCACCGGGTTGGACCGCGTAACGCAACTTCCTTTGTAATGGAGGTTGCTAGGTCTGCTCACCGGCCGCGTTCGCAACGTGCAGGTGTGCAGAGGGCGATGGGCCCAGACCCCTGCGCCATAGGATTTAGACCGGCGTGCTGACCTCTCTGTTGTGCCTAGGTAGGGTTGCGACGTGTTGATCTTCCGAGGCCGGGCATGACCCAGAAAAGTGTGTCCGGCCAAATGGGATCGAGCGTGTTGGGTTATGTGGTGCATCCCTGCAGGGAAGTTAAACTATTCGAATAGCCGTGATCTTCGGTAACAGGACGACTTGGAGTTGTACCTTGACCTTATGACAACTAGAACCAGATACTTAATAAAACACACCCTTCCAAGTGCCAGATACAACCGGTGATCGCTCTCTCACAAGGCGACGAGGGGAGGATCATCGGTTAGGATTATGCTATGCGATGTTACTTGGTGAACTTACCATCTACTCTCTTCTCCTGCTGCAAGATGGAGGTTACCAGAAGCGTAGTCTTCGAAAGGACTAGCTATCACCCTCTTATTCCGGCATTCTGCAGTTCAGTCCACATACGATAGCCTTATTCCAGTTGATACCAATGCATACATATGTAGTGTAGCTCCTTGCTTGCGAGTACTTTGGATGAGTACTCACGGTTGCTTTCTCCCTCTTTTCTCCTTTCCCTTCTACCCGATTGCTGCGACGAGACGTTGGAGCCCAGGAGCCAGACGCCACTGTCGATGACGACTACTACTACTCGGGAGGTGCCTACTACTACATGCAGCCCGCTGATGACGACCAGGAGTAGTTTAGGAGGATCCCAGGCAGGAGGCCTGCGCCTCTTTCGATCTGTATCCCAGTTTGTGCTAGCCTTCTTAAGGCAAACTTGTTTAACTTATGTCTGTACTCAGATATTGTTGTTTCCACTGACTCGTCTATGATCGAGCTCTTGTATTCAAGCCCTCGAGGCCTCTGGCTTGTAATATGATGCTTGTATGACTTATTTTATTTGTAGAGTTGTGTTGTGATATCTTCCCGTGAGTCCCTGATCTTGATCGTACACGTTTGCGTGTATGATTAGTGTACGATTAAATCGGGGGCGTCACAAGTTGGTATCAGAGCCGACTGCCTGTAGGAATCCCCCTTCCACGCTCCTTGGCCGAAGTCGAGTCTAGTCATTGAATTTTTTTACTAACATGGCTATGTGGCTTACGGGCCCACGTCGCCATTGGGTGGTATTAGGATCTTTTACTCCTTGTCTATACTCTGGGACTCTGATCTCTCTTCTATTTGGGTTAAATGAATTTTGCTAAAATCTAACATTAGGATCTCGTTATCACTTTCACCCGGAGAGCCCCTTATTACTGATGATCGTCTGCTGCACGTGAAGACCCTGAAGATACTCTCCGCTGTTAACCCGAGAACTTGTGTTCATCGCGTTTGCAATTCCCCTTCCACCGTCAACCCTTATGGATAACTACTTGCAGTTGTTATTCTTACATTCATCCCTAGTTGGTCTTGTTATTACAAGATACCCCGAAATACTCGTCGTTGTTTTGATAATCCTTTAAGCTTACTACCTTGCTGTTATTTGTCACCTAAATACCCCTATGGATAATTCTCGCACTTATCGAGTATCCGCTCATCCCCCAGTTGTTCATGTGTTTCACAATGGTCTTCGAAATACTATTCGATCCTCCAAAAATCCTTAGTAGCTTATTGCTCTACAATACTTGTCTGCTTGCATTATGGGTGCTTTCCATATGTCTGGCAATATTTGTCAGTATCCTTAGACACCGACATTTTGATCCTATTGATTCAACATGAGTGCGAATGCACGCAATCATCAGTTGATCCTTTCAAATTATCTTTCTGGCTCAGACGTCATTTTTGAACATGAGCTTGTTCTCGACCAATCTGTTTGCCGTCAATTGTACCCTTATGTCTATTGAACTTATCCACCTTGATCAGAGCGTCTGCTTCTGATCCTTCTGTTTGCAAATCATAATTCCTTTGATATCTAAGCATCGAATCATTCAGGTGTTCTATAATCTGAAGCCCTTGCATCCTTTCTTCAACTGATTGTGTGCCGATGCTCACATCAGCTCCGCTATGGACCGTCAGATCCTTTACTGGATTATTATTCGACAGTGTCCTCCTTATTCAATAACCTCGTGAGCCTTTCCTCTGATACATAATGCTTTTGGTAAATTGTATCATCTGTTTTCTCAACCATGCTCTGTTTTCGAGCTGGTGGTATTTACGATTGAAGTTTGTGGTATATGTTCCTAAGATTCCCTAATGGGTTGAACCTACGCCTTCCCTAATCCGTGTGAACCCGGAAGATTTCACGGGTCATACTTATCTGGTACTGCACCAGGTAAAACTTTCAATAACTAATGCCATTTCGAAAAGAAAAGAAACGAGAAGTGAATGATAGGTTATGCATTGAAGAAGTGGGAGTCGACCTTGAACTTTGTGTTCATGCCCATGGACCCGATGTGGAACTTATCATGGAAGCTTCTTGCAAAATATTTAATCATTTGGGCAATTCTTTCGGTGTCATTAAATTGGATCCCTTGCAGCTATGGTTTTGACCATGTTGTTCTTCTTTGATTCCATTTCTCGGGCAAGTTTAAGCATTTGTCTTCTGTGGATCAATACCCCATTCCAACCTTTACTTTGATCTACCGTCGAGTATTACACTCTGGTATCTCGAGAATATCATGGAACCGCATAACTTCTTATGAGTTCTTCATCAAGTGCTACATTCCCATTGATTCCAATTTTTCACGGGCTCTGAGTTGTTAAACACTCAAAGACATCGATATCTGACTCAAGTCTGCACCGTGATTAATCAACTCTTGAGGTGATAAACTCGATCCCGTCATTCCTAGCCTGCTTGGCTATACCTTTGTCATGCCGATTTTAACTGTGCTACCTGGTCCTTCTTCCCGGGGCAAAAATTTCGAGGTGAGCTAATCTTACATCGATCTTCCTTGTCATAACAATTGTCCTTGAATGACAAGCTTGATTTCAAGTTTGTGTCGTACCCATGGTTCCAATAACCTTTCGCTTCAGCATTCCTTTGACTTGGAATCATCTCCAATTGATTACATCTTCATGGAATCTCTCGACTAATGTGTCATGATCATCATGAGCATTCTGAGTTCTTCCATAATATCAAATAAATTCATGTTGAGGAATACCATCAGTGCCCCTCGATGATTTGAGTTGTCATCGACAACATTCTTGCCTTCCCTCCAACACAAAATTGTTCGTGTTTTGAGTTATACTTGGAGATCCTTGCTATCCAACATTTGTTCTTCTTTACCTTGGAGTATTACCATCTTTTATATCAAGGATGTCGTGCTTAGCACACCTGGCCGGAGGCCCTATGGTTATAGATTCCTTTTCAGCAAGGTTATCCATTCTTCCATGAGGAAATTGTAAGGCTTATTCTACAAGTTATTCCTGATGGATCCTTTGTGTTTCCAAAGTCTGACCTTTGCCTGAATACCATGTCAAAGCTATCTCGAAGCATATATATGGTACTCCAATTTTCAACAAGAACATTTAAAGCCTAATGTTAAATGTTTCCTGCTCAATTATCCAAACACCGTTGTACGGGTAATGTCATGAAAATTCTCTCCCCTACCTACAGAGTTTTCTACATTATATCCTGTCATGGATAATATGTTCTGCTTGTCCTTGGGAAGAATATACCCTTGAAATATGTGTTTAAACACATTTTCCTTTCCATTGTTCTGTTTATACCTGATAATCACTTTTCCTTTCCATTGGTTTGTTTAAACCTTATTGTGATCTATATTGTATAAGCAGTAATATATCCCTGCTTATGTAAACACCTCGTTGTACCACTCTGTTAGAAAGACCCTGTTACTTTTGTGGATGGCATTCCGGTAACCATCGATGGACGAGAATCTTGCCTACTGGTCCGCCTCGTTCAACGAGCAGGAAAATGGTTCTCTTTGTCCCTCGCCCTTGGTACCGATGTTGTTGCCGACATAACTGACAGGCTATCCTCTGGCATGCCTTGCTTACTTGATCGTGCAAATCGTCACCGCCTCCTACTTTTAACCCACATGGTGGGCCCATAACCCACAGTTCCACAGGATCGAAACCTGACTCTCCTGTACACCCTGTTGTCAAAATTATTCCTCGCGCTTGACTTAGTAAGTAATTCACGGGCCACCTGCCTAGTGATCTATTCTGGTATTTGATGCAATGCTTATTCACATTGCTCTAAATCCCTTCAACACTTTGTTTCAGGCAACGAACGATTGCCTATGCGCTTGAAACTTCTATTTTGCACCTCCTCACTTTGCTCTTGATACTTTCTTAAGTGTCAATTCGAGAGATACTTATGCTTCTTCCCCTGAGTTAACCGTCTGATGCTCGATCTTGTTAGAATCAGTCCTTATAGGGTTTTCCCTTCTCACCCCATTCGTAAGTACGGTGAAGATTCTGAAGGAAGGACGACAACTTCATCAGGATGACCTGAAGCAGAGAAATGAAGACATCAACATAATGGATCGACCTCTTCGAGAAGAGCAACCAAGACGAGATGATTCGTTAGAAACTCATAACCAAAACTTCCCCCTTACCGAACATGTTAAATCTCGGGACGAGATTTCTTGTAGTGGAGGAGAATTGTGACGCCCGGATAATTAAGCTACAGTAAACCTCCGTTGATGATGCCGCGTCACCACAGTTACTGTTGCTAATCTCGCGTTAGTTCGAAACAGATTCAAATTCAAAAGAAAAGCAAACAACAAAAGTTTTCAAAAAATTAACACCAAAATGTTCGGATTGTTTCAAATAAATCGTAAGCAATTATGGTGGAGAAACCAAGCTTTTATAAAATGCTTAAATGAACTATAAGGATTTAAACAATAGTAAAAACAATTAAATAAATGCCTTTTATATTTAGTAAAATACTAATCTATTTTATTTGGGTGCCATAGTTAATATGGCAGTAGTAGATATAGTTATACTAAATTAGGAACTACTTTTATCTTTTTAAAATAGAAAATAAATTAGAGACTAAAAGAAAAATGGAAAAGGAAAATAAGAAAAGGAAAAAAACATAAAACAAAAAAAGAGAAGACCCCCCTGGGCCGTGGCCCAACTGGGCCAACCCACCAGGCCCAGCCCCCCCCCCCCCCCCTCTCCCCCCCCCCCCCCCAAACCCAACCCGCCCCCCCCCCCACCCCCCCCCCGCCCACTCCCCCCTCTCTTGTTGGATCTGGATCGGGAGGGCCCGATCCCGTCCCCGACGCCGGCGCCCGGAGCTCGCCGCCCCCATGCCAGGACGCCGCTGCCTCGCAGGACCGCCTCCCCGCCGGCCTGCTTCCGCGTTGACCCCATCGTCCTCTCCGTCGTTGCCTCATCCCCATCGCCCTCTGCCTAGTCCCTACGGCCCCGCGGTGAGGAACCCCGTCCGTCCTTCCCTTGCTCTGACCCCGCACGGATGTGCCCGGTCGTGCCTCCGCTCGCACGCAGCTCACTCCCTCCCCCGCGCACCGCGTCCCCTTCCCCGCCAGCGCCCGCAGCCGCGTGCTGCTCGCGCTTCAGCCGCGCCGCACGCGCCCGGCCATGTTCCCATCCCTCCGCGCGTGCGCCCCGCCTCGTCGTTGTCGCGCCGCTCACCGTCGTCCTCGCTCACGCCCGCTGCATCCCGTGGACGCCGGCGCGCCGCACTTGCCGGCCGCGCCCTCCGCACGGCGCTGCGCCGGCCACCGAACCTGCTACCACGGCCTCGTTCGCCTCCAGTCGCCGCGCCCATGGTCCCCTCGCGCACACCGCGCCCATCGCGCCCCGTCCTCCTGCCTCGGCTCCCGCCGCTGCACTGCCTCCCCTGCTGCTGCCGCTACCCCTGCACTGCGCGCAACCCGAACCCCCATCGCACGGCCTCGCCGGTGCCGTTCCCGGTCGTCGCCCAGCGCTGGCGCCTCGTTCCCCCACCGTTGGCTGGGGCGTGCGCCCAAACGGGCTGGTGCCATGCCCGACACCCGTAAACCCCACACCCGCTAAGGCCCTGGCCCAATGACAGCTAGGGCCCAGCCCTTGAGAACGTTTTATAAAAAAAGGTATTAAAAATAATATATATAATAAATAAATAATTAATAATATAATATAATTAATTAATTAATTCTGATTAAAACTAACTAATTAGGATTAATTAATCTAATGACTAATTAGCCTAATTAACGACTGTTAATTAACTAACAGTGTATGACAGTGGGGCCCACCCCCTAATTAATACGAATTAGGTCAATTAAATTGTTTAATTAAAATGTGTCACTGACCAGTGGGACCCACTGGTCAGGTTGACCAGTCAACCCCCGTTGACTGCTGGCGTCAGCATGACATCATGCTGATGTCATAAATCCATTTTCGAATTAAATTAAATAATTAATTAAATTCCAGAAATTAATAAAAACTTTGGAAAATCATATAAAATAATCCGTAGCTTGGATGAAAATACTCTGTACATGAAAGTTGATCAGAACGACGAGACGAATCTGGATACGCAGCCCGTTCGTCCGCCACGCATCCCTAGCATAGCAAACACGCAACTTTCCCCCTCCGGCTCCTTTGCCCGAAAACGCGAAACACCGGGGATAATTTCCCGGATGTTCCCCCCTTCACCGGTACCACCTCGTACCGCGTTAGGGCACACCTAGCATCACGCTTTGTCATGTCATGCATCGTCATGCATTTGTTTGCAATATATTTATTGTTTCTTCCCCCTCTTCTCTCGCTAGACACCGAGACCGACGCCGCTGCTACCCAGTACGACTACGGTGTTGACGACCACTCTCTCTTGCCAGAGCAACCAGGCAAGCCCCCCCTTGATCACCAGATATCGCCTACCCTCCTCTATACTTCTTACATTAGAGTAGTGTAGCATGTTACTGCTTTCCGTTAATCCTATCCTGATGCATAGCCTGTCATTGATGCTCCAGCTGTTGATACCTTACCTGCAATCCTAAATGCTTAGAATAGAAGGCTAGTTTACCATCAGTGGCCCTACATTCTTGTCTGTCTGCCATGCTATACTATCGGGCCGTGATCACTTGGGAGGTGGTCACGGGTATATACTTATACATAATATATGATACTTGTGGTGATTAAAGTCGGGTCGGCTCGTAGGAGTACCCGCGAGTGATTCCGATGTTGGGGGCTGAAGGGGCAGGTGGCTCCATCCCGGTAGAGGTGGGCCTGAGTTCCCGAAGGCCCTCGACGGTTACTTTGTGGCGGAGCGACAGGGCAGGTTGAGACCACCTAGGAGAGAGGTGGGCCTGGCCCTGGTCGGCGTTCGCGGTTATTTCAAAATAACACGTTTAACGAGATCTTGGTATTTGATCTGAGTCTGGCTACTGGCCTATATGCACTAACCATCTACGCGGGGACAGTTATGGGCACTCGACGTCGTGGTATCAGCCGAAGCCTTCGTGACATCAGCGACTGAGCGGCGCGCGCCGGGTTGGACCGCGTAACGCATCTTCCTTTGTAATGGAGGTTGCTAGGTCTGCTCACCGGCCGCGTTCGCAACGTGCAGGTGTGCAAAGGGCGATGGGCCCAGACCCCTGCGCCATAGGATTTAGACCGGCGTGCTGAACTCTCTGTTGTGCCTAGGTAGGGCTGCGACGTGTTGATCTTCCGAGGCCGGGCATGACCCAGAAAAGTGTGTCCGGCCAAATGGGATTGAGCGTGTTGGGTTATGTGGTGCACCCCTGCAGGGAAGTTAAACTATTCGAATAGCCGCGATCTTCGGTAACAGGACGACTTGGAGTTGTACCTTGACCTTATGACAACTAGAACTGGATACTTAATAAAACACACCCTTCCAAGTGCCAGATACAACCGGTGATCGCTCTCTCACAGGGCGACGAGGGGAGGATCATCGGTTAGGATTATGCTATGCGATGTTACTTGGTGAACTTACCATCTACTCTCTTCTCCTGCTGCAAGATGGAGGTTACCAGAAGCGTAGTCTTTGAAAGGACTAGCTATCCTCCTCTTATTCCGGCATTCTGCAGTTCAGTCCACATACGATAGCCTTATTCCAGTTGATACCAATGCATACATATGTTGTGTAGCTCCTTACTTGCGAGTACTTTGGATGAGTACTCACGGTTGCTTTCTCCCTCTTTTCCCCTTTCCCTTCTACCCGATTGCTGCGACCAGACGTTGGAGCCCAGGAGCCATACGCCACTGTCGATGACGACGACTACTACTCGGGAGGTGCCTACTACTATGTGCAGCCCGCTGACGATGACCAGGAGTAGTTTAGGAGGATCCCAGGCAGGAGGCCTGCGCCTCTTTCGATCTGTATCCCAGTTTGTGCTAGCCTTCTTAAGGCAAACTTGTTTAACTTATGTCTGTACTCAGATATTGTTGCTTCCGCTGACTCGTCTATGATCGAGCTCTTGTATTCGAGCCCTCTGGCTTGTAATATGATGCTTGTATGACTTATTTTATTTGTAGAGTTGTGTTGTGATATCTTCCCGTGAGTCCCTGATCTTGATCGTACACGTTTGCATGTATGATTAGTGCACGATTAAATCGGGGGCGTCACACAACGATACATACGTGTCGGTTCCCCTTCTGTCACTGGGATCAAGCACCGTAAGATCGAACCCACTACAAAGCACCTCTTCCCATTGGAAGATAAATAGATCAAGTTGGCCAAAAAACCAAATATTGGAGAAGAAATACGAGGCTGTAAGCAATCATGAATATAAGAGATCAAAGAAACTCAAATAACTTTCATGGATATAAAAAGATAGATCTGATCATAAACTCAAAGTTCATCCGATCCCAACAAACACACCACAAAAAGAGTTACATCATATGGATCTCCAAGAGACCATTGTATTGAGAATCAAATGAGAGAGAGGAAGCCATCTAGCTACTAACTACGGACCCGAAGGTCTACAAAGAACTACTCACGCATCATCGGAGAGACACCAATGGAAGTGGTGAACCCCTCTGTGATGGTGTCTAGATTGGATCTGGTGGTTATGGACTCTATGGCGGCTGGAATTGATTTTCGTCAACTCCCCTAGGGTTTCTGGAATATTGGGGTATTTATAGAGCAAAGAGGCGGTCCGGGGGGCACCCGAGGTGATCACAACCCACCAGGGCGCGCCTGGGCCTCCTGGCGCGCCCTGGTGGGTTGTGCTCCCCTCAGAGCACCCCCCAGGCGCTGCCTTGGCAAATTGGATGTCTTCTAGTCCAAAAAAATCTCTGTAAAGTTTTGTTGCATTTTGACTCCGTTTGCTATTGATTTCCCGCGATGTAAAAAACATGCAAAAAAATAGCAACTGACACTTGGCACCATGTCAATAGGATTAGTACCAAAAATGATATAAAATGATTATAAAACATCCAAGATTGATAATATAATAGCATGGAACAATCAAAAATTATAGATACGTTGGAGACGTATCAGCATCCCCAAGCTTAACTCCTGCTCGTCCTCGAGTAGGTAAGTGATAAAAACAGAATTTTTGATGTGGAATGCTGCCTAACATGTCATCTCATATTCTTTTATTTATAGCATGGACATTTGGACTTTTATTTTGTTCAAAGCAATAGTCTAGTTTTGACATGATAACTTAAATACTCAAGCATATCAACAAGCAACCATGTCTTTCAAAATATCGAAGGTAAAATAAGCTATCCCTAGCCCATCATGCTCAATCATTGATGCACTCATGAAACACACTTGCATATTAACTACACCCAATACTCAAGTACGATCATAGTGCCTCCTAGTTGGTGCTTTTGTAAGAGAAGATGGATACTCAAATTCAAAATAATAATTGCATAAAGTAAAAGAAAGGCCCTTCACAAAGGGAAGTAGGGATTTGTAGAGGTGCCAGAGCTCAAAGCGAAAAAACTTAGAGATAAAAACATTTTGGGAGGTGTGTCCTTCCCACCAACGAAAATGACTTAGAGTTCCCAACACTTTCCATGCTAGATATATCATAGGCGGTTCCCAAACAAAAATTAAAGTTTATTCCTTTTTCCACCATACTTTCACTTTCCATGGCTAAACATATCCACGGGTGCCTTCCTTACCAACACTTTCCAAGGAATTTATTATTTGACAACATAAAGCAAATTCATTTTTCACTTCAGGACTGGGCATCCCTAATACCTTTGCCGTACTCTCGTGCAATGACAAGTGAATAAACACTCATCGTGAGAATAACACATCTAGCATGGAAAATATTAGCCACCCCTCACCGCTCCACGAGCAGTAAGAACACACAAAAGAGAAGTTTATTTTGAAAATTAGAGATGGCATTTACAAATTTGCTTAGAACGGCAAAAGAATAACACATATAGGTAGATATAGTGGACTCATGTGGCAAAACTGGTTTAAAGGTTTTTGGATGCACAAATAGTTATCATACTTAGTGCAAAATGAAGGCTAGCAAAAGATTGAGAAGTGACCAACCAAGAAACAAATAATCTCATAAGCGAGCATTAAGCATAATTAACACCGAATAATGCACCACAAGTAGGATATAATTTCATTGCATAATTATTGACTTTCGCGCTTGCATAGGGAATCACAAACCTTAACATCAATATTCTTACTAAAGCATAATTACTCATCAACATGGCTCACATATCACATCATCATATCTCAAAACTATTACTAAGAATCAAGTTTATTTTTTCCAATGATCTTCATGAAAGTTTTTATTATATCCTTCTTGGATATCTATCACTTTGGGACTAATTTTCATGTGCTGCTTTTGATAAGCTCAAACAAATATAAGTGAAGATCATGAGCATAATATTTCTTTCTCTCAAATTAATTTAAGTGAAGCAAGAGAGAATTTATTGAAAATTTTAATAACTCTCAAATAAATCTAAGTGAAGCAAGAGAGCATTTCTTCAAAATACTAAAGCACACCATGCTCAGAAAGATATAAGTGAAGCACTAGAGCAAGTCCATAGCTCATAAAAATTTAAGTGAAGCATAAAGAGCAATTCTAACAAGTCATGACATAATTTTGGCTCTATCAAATAGGTGTGTCCATCAAGGAATCAAGACTTAAAACATAAAATAAAACAAGCAAAGACTCATATCATATAAGACGCTCCAAGCAAAACACATAGTATGTGACGAATAAAAATATAGCTTCGCGTAAAATACCGATGGACGTTAGAAGAAAGAGGGGATGCCACTTGGGGCATCCCCAAGCTTAGTTGCTTGCTCTCTTTTGGATAATAGCTTGGGATGCTGGGGCATCCCCAAGCTTAGTCTCTTCTTAAGATAACCCAAAACTTGAAAACTTCAGTCACACAAAACTCAACAAAAACTTTCGTAAGATCCGTTAGTATAAGAAAACAAATCACCACTAGAAGTGTTGTAGTAAACCAATTCATATTTTGTTCTTGCATTATATCTACTGTATTCCAACTTTTCTATGGCAAAAACTCATCAAAGAAAACCATAGAGCCATCAAAACAAGCACACAACGCAAAGAAAACAGAATATGTGAAAAACAGAACAGTCTGAAGCAATCTGGATATTTCGAATACTTATGTAACTCCAAGAACTCTTAAAAATTAGGACGTCCTGGGTAATTTGTATATTAATATACAACAAAAGGAACTAGTATTTTATCGCTCTCTGGTTAAAAATGAAAATTATTTTTGCGAGTGCAAAAGTTTCTGTTTTTTCAGCAAGGTCAAACAACTATCACCCAAAAAGATCCTAAAGGCTTTACTTGGCACAAACACTAATTAAACACAGAGAACACAATCATAAAAGTAGCATAATTGTGCAAACACTCAAGAACAGAAAGCAAAAAGTAAAAATAAATTTTATTCATCGGTTTGCCTCCCAACAAGCGCTATAGTTTTATGCCCCTAGCAAGGCATAAGATTTCAATGATGCTCACACGAAAGATAATAATTGAAACACAAAGAGAGCATCATGAAACATGTGATGAACACATTTAATCCTAACATACTTCCTATGCATGGGAATTATATAGGAAAACAAATTTTCAAGACAAGAAACATCTAGCATATGCATAGGAGAGAAATAAAACATTGACAATCTCAACATAACGAGAGGAAATTTAATAACATGAAAATTTCTACAACAATATTTTCCTCTCTAAAAATAATTATAAGTAGGATCATAATCAAATCCAATAATGTAGTTATCATATAAAATTTTCTCTTCATAATCCACATACATAAAAGTTTTATGATCTTCCAAGATAGTGGGATTAACATCAACTAAAGTCATGACCTCTGTGAACCCACTTTTGTCAAAAATTTCATAAGATTGAACACTCTCCAAATATGCGGGATTACTTTTACCTAAAGTTAACACTCTTCCAAACCCACTTTCAATATTATTGCAAATAACATATTCATCATGGGGCTTAAATAAATTTTCAAGATCATAAGAAGAATCACCCCAATCATGATCATTACAATAAATAGTGGATATAGCAAAACTAGCATCCCCAAGCTTCGGGTTTTGCATATTATTAGCACAACTGACATTAATAGAATTTATAGTAAAATCGTTGCAATCATGCTTTTCATTCAAGGAGCTATCATGAATCACTTTACAAATTTCTTCATCACAATTTTCAGATTCACGAATCTCAAGCAAAACTTCATAGAGATAATCTACTACACTCAAATCACTAGCAATTGGTTTTTGATAATTGGATAGCTTAAAAAGATTAGCAAGTGGATGAGGATCCATATTAATAATTTTTTAGCAAACGAAGATGCAAGCATAAAGAAGGTGTCGGTGTCAAAACCGGCGGATCTCGGGTACGGGGTCCCGAACTGTGCGTCTAAGGTCGATGGTAACAGGAGACAAGGGACACGATGTTTACCCAGGTTCGGGACCTCTCTATGGAGGTAATACCCTACGTCCTGCTTGATTGATATTGATGAATATGAGTATTACAAGAGTTGATTACCTCGAGATCGTAATGGCTAAACCCTAGAGGTCTAGCTTGTATGGCTATGATAATGAGTCTCCCCTATCCGAACTAAGTCCTCCGGTTTATATAGACACGGAAGGATCTAGGGTTACACAAGGTCGGTTACAAAGAAGGGAATCTACATATCCGGCCGCCAAGCTTGCCTTCCACGCCAAGGAGAGTCCCATCCGGACACGGGTACAGTCTTCGGTCTTCGCATCTTCACAGCCCATCAGTCCGGCCCATGGCTAACAGGCCGGACACCCGAGGACCCCTTAGTCTAGGATTCCCTCAGTAGCCCCTGAACCTAGCTACAATGACAAGATATCTGGCGCATAGTTTTGTCTTCGGCATTGCAAGGCAGGTTCCTCCTTCCGAACTCCAAAATAGTCTTCGGACGAATTGATCGTGTCCGGACCTGTAACATACACCACACACAATCGAATCCATGAGTCCAATCCGCTGACAACTTTTTACAACATGACATCACATCTGTCCGGTCATAATTTCGAACCATTTTTCGTCTGCCGCTCCACGTTTTGAGACGCGGTTGCCATTGGCACGTCTTGTCAAAGCAGAGATCGTGTCCCCTTATTACATGATTCTCATCAATACGGGCGTGGGTAACCCAACTGTGCCGTTTATACAGCCCTTGGGAGCAGGCGAATTTTGAGGCGAGTGGGGTGGCATTCCATATTCACTGCCCTTATAAGGAGATAAGATTCCCCCTTCTTCCCCCACGCCTTCTTCCTGCCTTTCAACTCTTCATCTCCAGTGCCCAAGTTCTCATCTATTTCCCACTCGAGAAAACACTCAACCATGTCCGGATCCGGAGGTCAAGGCAAGTGGATGGCTTCCTCCGTCAAGGAGGAGGACATCGCCGAGCTTCGAGCGGCCGGGTACCTGGCAAAGGAAATCGCCCATCGTCTTCCAGCCCAAGGACAAATCATTCCCACGCCGAAGCCCGACGAGAGGGTAGTGTTCCTTCCCCATTTCCTCCGCGGGCTAGGGTTTCCACTCCACCCCTTCGTCTGCGGATAATGTTCTACTACGGGATAGACTTACACGATCTATCCCCGAACTCCTTCCTCAATATCTCGGCGTTCATCGTCGTGTGTGAGGCCTTCCTTCGCATCCAAACCCACTTCAGGCTGTGGCTCAAAACCTTTAACATGAAGCCCAAGGTGGTGGATGGACAGCACGCAGAGTGTGGGGGCGCCATGGTGAGCAAGCTCACCAATGTCTCTTGGCCAAAAGGCACATTTGTGGAGTCTATCAAGGAATGGCAGAAACAATGGTTCTACATCACCGAACCCCGCAGCGCCACCTGGACCGCGGCTGCCGCATTCAACTCCAGCACTCCCGTGCGACTCACCTCCTGGGTCGAGAAGAGCCTGAACTGGTGTTCGTCAGACGAGCTGATTGCGCTGCAAACACGCATACAAAGCATGATTGATAGGGACATCAAGCTTGTCGACGTAATCCAAGTGATGCTGGTGCGCCGGATCCTCCCCTGCCAGAGCCGAAGCCGCCCTCTATGGGATTTCAACCCGAAAAAGCACCACACCTTGGAAAGGATCTTCGAAACAGGTCACGAAGATGCCTGGAAGTTGCTCTTCAAGGGCAACGAGATACCGCCGGCCACAGATTCGGACTGTGGTCATGACATAAATCATCTCCCCAACGAGGTATATTATTTTCAACACATCCCCTACTTGCTTGTTTCAAGGGTGATATCTAAGCTTTTATTATCATTGCTTTTTCAATACTGGTTGAAGAAGGCGAAGCAGATCCGGTGTCCAGCTCCCCTGCCTGAAGAACAAGTCATCCCGCGTTTAGCGAAGATGCTGGAGCCGGCGCCTTATAAGGCACCAGAAAAGAAGGCCACAGGAAAGGCCAAGGGGGTCCGGGGTGGCCCCCACCGCAAGGGCACTTTGGATGTGACATCCGAAGACAAGACCTATTCCCCTGCCGCTGAAGACGACGAGGATGAGGAGGAGGAGGAAAGCGACTCTCCCCCTGATGGGGGAGCAAGAAGAGGGCGACCTCCGCAACTCTGGAGGCGGAGGCGCCCAAGAAGGGGAAGGGCTCCCTCGTGGATAACTCCGCATGGGACGTCGACAACAGTCCGGAGAGACGCCCCCGCGCTAAGCCCTGTGCCTCATTGTAAGTACTAAGACTTGTATCCACCCATAAAGTTTCTCCTCACTGCATTGAGATGATTGGTTATGTTTATTGTAGTCCGGCCCACAACAGCTCCCCGCGATCCTCGTCAGGAGGCTCACTGGATTCCAAGGCGATGGCCAGTGATTCACCGCCAGCCGCTCACTCCCCCAAGGCCAAGGATGATGTGGAGGTGCTCTCCCGAAGGACTGTTCCAGGCAGGGGAGAGGCTCAGGAGGCGCCAGAAGGCAAAATCCCCGTCATCGGACACCAAGGGGAATCAATCCCCATGGAGACTGGTGGGGAGGGCCGTACTCAGTTCGACCCTCAGTCGGACTCAATTCCGGAGACCGAGGTTGCTCCGGAATCCGGCACACGACCTCCTTCGGAAGAAGGGGGGATGCCTGTTCCCCCGGTGACCCCTGTCCAACCAGGGGCACCGGATAATCAGCTGGAAGCGCTGCGAGGCGCTTCCATTGTGGATGAGCATCGTGTCCTTATGGGCACAGTAATTGAAAGGGTTCAGTCTACCAAGAGCGGACTAACCGAAGCCTGCAGCAGCCTGTTAACAGGTTTTGAGGTAATCAGCACAAAAAGGAGAAAATCCCAATATAAATAGTAGCCCCTGAGACACTGTCCGGTGTTCAAAAAGAAAAAGCCAGACAGAGGATCAATCTCCTATTGCAGGAAACTAACTAAATTTGTCTGAAATGTATGCGCAGGCGTCGCTGTTGGCCGCGGCCTCGCATACTACCGAAGTCTCTAGACTGAAGCAGAAACTGGCGGAGGCCGAGGAGGAGCTGGGCCAGGTGAAGAGGCAGCTCCAGGAAAAAACAAGGTAAGTAATAACCTATTATGGATTCGAAAAAGGGAAAATGATATGCAATAATCGAAATACCATGATGTGAACAGAGGCGACGACCGAGGTCAAAGAAGTCCAACAGGAGCTCCAGGACACGGTGAGGAAGTGCGAGACCTTGGAGCACAATGCGTCGGCTCAAGAAGCTGAACTTGCCAAGGCTCGGAAGAGTGCTGAGGCGGCCCGGATTGAAGCCCGTGCTGCCCTCCATGAGATCCAGGAGGCTAGGAGGATCACAACGGGTAAGGCATTCAATATGCAAAGCAGGAGTGTGAAGAGGAAATTTCTTTTACTAACCTGGATTCAGAGTTCTCCAGGGGCCTTTGCGGATCGGCCATGCAGTGTGACCGACGCTGCGGAGTTCTTCCGAGCCGAAGAAGGGAGCTCCACGGAGAAGCTGTTCTGGTCGCAATATTGCGTGCCAGAACATCCGGTACCCTTCAGCGATCAGCTGAAACAGCTGGTCGAGCTGCACAGGATGGCCGAACTGGCCATGAAGGATATGATAATCCAGCTGTGGCCAGCCGAAGCTATTCCCAGCAGCTACTTCGGCCTCGTGAAGAAGCTGGTCAATGCCTGTCCTCGGCTGGATGTCGTCAAGTGG
Organism: Triticum urartu; assembly: GCF_003073215.2. Taxonomy (NCBI): domain Eukaryota; kingdom Viridiplantae; phylum Streptophyta; class Magnoliopsida; order Poales; family Poaceae; genus Triticum; species Triticum urartu. The sequence goes on along the minus strand of NC_053027.1, from coordinate 350,417,560 downwards.
TCCGTCTGCATCGAGGGCGTGCGTCTGGCCTTCTCTTATTGCAAGGTTTGGTGGGCGAAGTTGGACGCTATCAAGCTAGCAACCGGGGGGCCGCCGGAGGGCAAGGAGCACCGCACACCTGAGCGATACTTCAGCGATGTCTTAGAGGGGTCCCGCATTGTTGCGGATGATTGTGCGAAGGACACCATCTTTGAATGAATGTATTCGAGCTCCCTCTGCCTTGTATGATAAAACAAAGTGTTTATGCAATATAATGCTTGTTATGTTTTTAAATTTTTACTTCCTGTGCGGCCGTGTTGTATGAAATCTGAGGGTTAACCAGTCGTCGACTTCTGCCCCCACGTAGTTAGTACGAGGGTGTTCGGGATGGAATCTAAACAATATTGATCCAATTAGATGGTCCTTGAAGGAGTTGTTTAGCACAACGAACCAGGCAACCAGACTATGCGGCTGTAACGCCCTCACTTAGCCATAGGAGTGCGACAATAAAAACATGCGGGCAGCCCCTAGTATCCGAACTAGAGTGCTATAAGCGTCTGATTGGGAAGTACCAATCCTTCGTGTAATGTGGAAGAAATCTCCAATGATTTGCAACCTCCGAACAGTTGACCGGCTCTCGCCACATCATGACAGTCACTTTTCGGCTTTCTCTACCGAGGTGCTCCTTTGGATAAACCAAGGCACAATCACAGTAGTTCTCCTTTTACTACCTTAGCTGATATAGCGGAACGTAAGGTAGCAAGCACAGGAGCTGGGAAACCCAACTATTGACCAAAGACATGATTCGGATCCAATGCATATAATGCTAACTTCAGGGTGCCGAACTATACTTATAAAAAGTGTTCGGACTTTTGTTACCTTAATGTGGGGTGCTATGAAGCCCCTGGCAAACATCAAGCGTACCAAAGTGTACAGGTGCTACCTGATAGGATTATCCACAAGGGAGCTGAAAAATGGAAGAAACCAGAAAAGGTACGAAGGTAAAAAGCTGGAGTCCTACAGCTCCAGCCGCAAACTGTTCTCATTGTAATTGAATTAGTACATCAAGGCGCATTGATACAGGTAGTGCGATAAGCAACGGGCTATTTGACATGCTGAAACCAAGGGAGAGCTGCATGTGGGTCCTGAAAAATAGGTAGAGTTATCGTTAATGGAATCACCTAAAAAGTCCCCCATATGTCTGCGTTTCTTGCCGTCTTGGTGTGTTTATCCTTCGAGAGGACCGATGACCAGACTACCAGGTGGTGCCTGTGGGATTGAGACCTGAAAAGGAGACAAGTAAAAGTGAAAGTATGTGTGTATTCGATGTCGGTTGAGCCGTACTACGGACCACAAGCTAGCTATGCCTCCGTCGATGCCCATGAGATTTTGAGTGCATAGTTATGTACGCGCGGCATGAATGCCACCACTTGATCGGAACTGCAACGGAGGCCGGATTGCTAGTCGAGCTCCTGACGAGCCGAGCTCTCCTGCTGCAGAGTAGTTCAGACTCTCTTAACGGTGTCCGTGGGCTCGGCAACCGAATTAAGGTTCTGCTTGAGAAGGCCGCTCTGTACTTCTGCTGCTAAGGCAGCTATGTGCTCTTCTGTACGGAGGGAGCGTTCCATATTTCCATTGACTGTTATGACACCACGTGGACCGGGCATCTTGAGCTTGAGATAAGCATAGTGTGGGACTACGTTGAATCGAGCGAACGCGGTTCGTCCAAGCAGTGCGTGATAGCCGCTGCGAAAGGGGACGATATCGAAGATTAACTCTTCGCTTCGAAAGTTGTCCGGAGATCCGTAGACAACCTCTAGTGTGATTGAGCCCGTACAGCGGGCCTCTACACCTGGTATGACTCCTTTGAAGGTAGTCTTGGTGGGTTTGATCCGAGATGGGTTAGTGCCCATTTTTCACGTTGTATCCTGATAGAGCAGATTGAGGATGCTACCTCCGTCCATAAGGACGCGAGTCAGGTGGAACCCATCAATTATTGGGTCTAGGACCAGTGCGGCTGAGCCAGCGTGACGGATACTGGTCGGATGATCCCGGCGATCAAAAGTGATCAGTCATGATGACCATGGATTAAATTTTAGGGCGAGTGGCTCTATCACGTACACGTTCCTGAGCGCATGCTTGCACTCCCTCTTGGGGATGTGGGTAGCGTATATCATGTTCACCGTTTTGACCTGAGGGGGAAACTTCTTCTGTCCCCCTATGTTCGGTTGCTGGGGCTCTTCGTCATCGTCCTCGCTTTGCGATCCCTTTTCCCTGTTCTGGGCGTTTAATTTGCCGGCCTGTTTAAAAACCCAGCAATCTCTATTTGTATGATTGGGTGGTTTTTCTGGGGTGCCATGAATCTGGCACGGACGATCAAGTATGCAGTCCAAGCTGGATGGGCCTGAATTGTTCTTTTGGAACGGCTTCTTCCGCTGTCCGGACTTAGAGCCCCTGAATCCAGCATTGACTGTCATGTCCTCGGTGTTATCACTGTTGTTTCGATGCTTGTATCTGTTGCATTGAGACTTGTCTTTGCTAGTTTTAGCTTCAGGGGTGCCGGCGTCGCTTGCATTGTTTTTGCTACGGGCCAACCAACTGTCCTCGCCCGCACAAAAGCGGGTCATGAGTGCCGTGAGGTCTGCCATGGATTTTGGCTTTTCTTGGCCGAGGTGGTGAGAGAGCCATTCGTCACGGATGCTGTGTTTGAAGGCTGCTAGGGCTTCGGCATCCGGACAATCGACAATTTGATTCTTTTTAGTTAAGAACCTAGTCCAGAATTTCCTGGCGGACTCTCCGGGCTATTGAACTATATGGCTTAAGTCATCAGCGTCCGGAGTTCGAACATATGTGCCTTGGAAGTTATCGAGGAAGGTCTCTTCCAAGTCCTCCCAGCTGCCAATAGAATTTGTAGGCAGACTGTTGAGCCAGTGCCGAGCTGGCCCCTTGAGTTTTAAAGGGAGGTATTTGATGGCGTGGAGGTCATCATCGCGGGCCATATGAATGTGGAGAATGAAGTCCTCGATCCACACCGTGGGGTCCGTGGTTCCATTGTATGATTCTATATTCACGGGTTTGAACCCTTCTGGGAATTCATGATCCAGGACCTGATCGGTGAAGCAATGAGGGTGTGCGGCGCCTCTATACCGGGCCGTATCACGATGTAGCTTTGATGGAGTCCGTATGCAGTTTTCAGCCCGTGCATGACTAAGTTTGTCACGTCCGAATAGGTGGCCGTCGTCGCATGTCGAGGCACGTCCTCGCGATCCATAGATTAATCTAGTATGTCCTGCTTTATTGTTCAGGTTTTGCCGGAGGTCATATGTATGATCATGGGCTAATTTACCTTTGCCTGTGCGATGAGGCGGTGCTGGCTGGTGTTCGGCGTGAGTTGCCGTTTTGTCTCGACCACGTGTTGGTCGGTCAGCCGCATTGTACGATGGAGGTATGTAGTTCGGCGCCTCCTCGTTGAACTGAGGCAGCAATTTGTGCTTTGGGTAGCTTTTGGTTGGGCGCTTGAGGCCGTACTCTTCAGCTGCTAGGACATCTGTCCATTTATCATTGAGCAGATCTTGGTCAGGTTGAAGCTGCTGCTGCTTCTTTTTCAGGCTCCTTTCCATGGCGATTAGCTGGCGCTTGAAGCGCTCCTGCTCCAGAGGTTCCTCAGGCACGATGAAATCGTCGGTGCCGAGGCTCACCTCATCCTCGGAGAGCGGAAGATACCTTCCATCCTCTGAGTCTTCATGTGTGGCCTGCTTGCCAGGGCTAGCCTGCCCATCTTCCCATTCATCTTGTTCATTAGTTGTTTCAACGGGGTCTTCGTTGTCTTCGGCACCTTCTGGAGTATTATCTTCTCCTGTGCCGGTGTTGTTGTCTTTACTGCGGCGTGACTTAGAGCGACGCCGCTGACGCCGGCGCTTGGATTGTATTTTGGAAGGTTTATCCTCGGCTGGATCTTCCTTGTCATTGCCGCTGTTCTCCTTTGGTTCATCCACCATGTATACATCATACGAGGAAGTGGCCTGATACGTCTCCAACGTATCTATAATTTTTGATTGCTCCATGCTATATTACCTACTGTTTTGGACTATATTGGGCTTTATTTTCCACTTTTATATTATTTTTGGGACTAACCTATTAACCGGAGGCCCAGCCCAGAATTGCTGTTTTTTTGCCTATTTCAGTGTTTCGGAGAAACAGAATATCAAACGGAGTCGAAACAGAATGAAACCTTCGGGAACGCGATTTTCTCATCAGATAAGACCCAGGAGACTTAGACCATCCGCCAAGAAAGCCACTAGGCGGTCATGAGGGTGGAGGGCACGCCCCTGCCTCATGGGCCCCTCGAAGCTCCACCGACGTACTTCTTCCTCCTACATATACCTACGTACCCCCAAACAATCAGAAAAGGAGCAAAAAACCTAATTCCACCGCCGCAACTTTCTGTATCCATGAGATCCCATCTTGGGGCCTGTTCCGGAGCTCCGCCGGAGGGGGCATCGACCACGGAGGGCTTCTACATCATCATCCAAGCCCCTCCGATAAAGTGTGAGTAGTTTACTTCAGACCTATGGGTCCATAGTTAGTAGTTAGATGGCTTCTTCTCTCTTTTTGGATCTCAATACAATGTTCTCCCCCTCTCTCGTGGAGATCTATTCAATGTAATCTTCTTTTTGCGGTGTGTTTGTTGGGACCAATGAATTGTGGGTTTATGATGCAGTCTATCTATGAATAATATTTTAATCTTCTCTGAATTCTTTTATGTATGATTGGTTATCTTTGCAAGTCTCTTCGAATTATCAGTTTGGTTTGGTCTACTAGATTGGTTGTTATTGCCATGGGAGAAGTGCTTAGCTTTGGGTTCGATCTTGCGGTGTCCTTTCCCAGTGACAGAAGGGGCAGCAAGGCACGTATTGTATTGTTGCCATCGAGGATAAGAAGATGGTTTTTTTATCATATTGCATGAAACTATCCCTCAACATCATGTCATCTTGCTTAAGGCGTTACTCTGTTTTTATCTTAATACTCTAGATGCATGCTGGATAGCGGTCGATGAGTGGAGTAATAGTAGTAGATGCAGGCAGGAGTCGGTCTACTTGTCTCGGACGTGATGCCTATATACATGATCATACCTAGATATTCTCATAACTATGCTTAATTCTGTCAATTGCTCAACAGTAATTTGTTCACCCACTATAGAATACTTATGCCCTTGAGAGAAGCCACTAGTGAAACCTATGGCCCCCGGGTCTCTTTCTCATCATATCAATCTCCATCACTTTATTATTGCTTTGCTTTTACTTTGCTTTTACTTTTTACTTTGCATCTCTATACCAAAAATACCAAAAATATTATTTATCATCTCTATCAGATCTCACTTTCGTAAGTGACCGTGAAGGGATTGACAACCCCTAAGCGCGTTGGTTGCGTTGAGCTATTGTTTTTGTGTAGGTACGAGGGACTCGAGCGTAGCCTCCTACTGGATTGATACCCTGGTTCTCAAAAACCGAGGGAAATACTTACGCTACTTTGCTGCATCATCCTCTCCTCTTCGGGGAAATCCAACGCAGTGCTCAAGAGGTAGCAAGAAGAATTTTTGGCGCCGTTGCCGGGGAGTCCGCGCAAAAGTCAACATACCAAGTACCCATCACAATCCCTATCTCCCGCATTACATTATTTGCCATTTGCCTCTCGTTTTCCTCTCCCCCCAATTCACCCTTGCCGCTTTATTCGCCCTCTGTCTCTATCGTCCCTCTCTTTTCTCTATTTGCCTCCTTTGTCCATTTGCCTTTTGTTTGCTCGCTTGTTGTCATGGCTAGTCTCATATCTTCTCCATTGTCTCCTGAGAATGAAGTTCTAAATTTTAAACAAAGGGAGGGAGAAAATCTAAAAGATGCTTGGTATAGAATTTGCAATGCTCAAAATAGATCTACCAGGAAGCAATCTACTTCAGTTCTTCTCCGTAATTTTTATGTAGGTGCTAGTCCTTGGTATAGATATATCCTTGATACCATTACCGGAGGGAATTTCTTGGGTAGCCATACTTTTGATTCTTATAATGCTATGTTAGATTTATTTGGCTCACCACCTCTTTTGGTTAATGGAACTATGTTAACTTTGGAGCATGTTATGCAAAGACATGAAATTATTGAAAATAAAGTTGCTACCATTGAATTAATTGAAAATCTAGATAAAAAGATCCACAATCAAATTACCCAATATGGATCTAAGGTAGGAATGACTTTAAAAAATATTAAGGAAAAGGAACCCATAGTTAATGAGAAAATAAATCTAGATTCCTCTAGAATCGATAAACTTGAGGGTATCATTACGAACTTGGGAACCGCTTTTTCTTCCGTAAAGAATACTCAAAGTCCTCCTACTAAAATTGCCAAGCTTATGTATGTTCCTAAAAATAAGGGTGAGTCATCTAGTAAGGAAACTGCGGATCTTAAATCTATAAGTATTCATCCCGATCTTTTTGCTATCATTAAGGAACCAATTGCTACAAATGTATTTTTCGATCTTGTGCCTAAGAGTTTGATAATCACTAGAAAGAAAGAAATTCCTAAGGGAGATAGATGCCTCATTGAAGAATTGCCTACCAAAGATGGCAATACCTAGATCTATTCTTGCTTGTTATGCCTAGCTAGGGGCGTTAAACGATAGCGCTTGTTGGGAGGCAACCCAATTTTATTTTTATTCCTTGCTTTTTGCTCCTGTTTAGTAATAAATAAATTATTTAGCCTCTGTTTTGGTTGTGTTTTTTGTGTTTAATTAGTGTTGTGCCAAATAGAACCGTTGGGAAGACCTGGGGAAAGTCTTGTTGAACTTGCTGTAAAATACAAAAACTTTAGGGCTCACAAGAACTGCTGTCATTTTTATTTGGAGATTGATATTGTGACGCCCGGGTAATCAAGCTACAGTAAACCTCTGTTAATGATGCCATGTCACCACAATTACTATTGTCGATCTCGCGTTGATTCGAAACCCAAGTTAAAAGTCAAAATCAAGTCAAACAGTAAAGATTTTCAAATATTAAAACTAAAATGTTCGGGTTGTGCCAAATAATGCATAGGTAATTACGGTGGAAATACCACACTTTTATAAAAGGTTTGGATGCTCTAAAATAGTTTAAGCGTTAACTAAAACATTATTTAAATGCCTTTGGTATTTTATAAAATACTAAACCACATTATTTTGGGTTAAAGTCTTTTATGGCTAAGGGTTATTTTGAAACGTTATTTTAGGAGCTGTTGTCATATTTTACTAAGTAAAAATAATGTGGAACTAAAATGAAAACAGAAGGGGAAAATAAGTAAAAAGAAAAAAAAGGAAAACACAAATAAACAAAAACAAAAAGAAATCCCCCACTGGGCCACGGCCCAGCTGGCCTCTGCACCCACCAGGCCGGTCCAAACGGCCCAGCCGCCCCCCACCTGCGCCCAACCCCACTCAGTCGCCTTCCACCTCGCTATAGGGGAAGCCGACCGAGGCGCGCCCGTCGGTCGTCCCCGACCACCTCGCCATTCCCGCCGGGGGAAGATAAGGACGCCACCCCCTGCAGCCCCCTCGGCCATCATCGCCTCCCCTCCACTTGCCTCTCCCACTTCTTCCCCACACTCGCCCCTCTTCCCGATCTGAAGGAGACCACCGCCACCGTCGCCATGGCCGGCGTCTTCCTCGCGCCCACCGACCACCCCTTGGCCTAGGACCTTGTTCAGGAGACCGGCTGCGTCCCTCTGCTTCGTCCGCGCCGAAGAACGCGAGCACCGCGCCACCGCATCGACTGAATCGACCTCATCCTCCCCACGGCTGCTGCTGGCGATCTTCTTCGGATCCGGCGACGACTGATGCTCCTAAACTATCGATGGGTCCTCGTGTGCCTACATAGTTAGCTCCTCTGCCGATTCCCCCCTTTTCCCTTTCCGTTCGTCGCCGTTTGTCGTCGTCACCGAGCTCGGATGTCCTCGTCCATGGCCATGCTCAAGTTTCCGCGTACGCGCGCCCCCCCAGCGGCTCGCGCGCCTTAGCCGTCCACCGCCACGGTCCTGCTGCTTGCTAGCCATGCTCCTGCTTCGCGGCTTGGCCGCTGCTCTGCTGCTGCTGACGCCCGCTGCCGTAGCCAGCCGCTGCTGTTGCCTAATGTTGCTGCTCCTTGCTGATGTCGCCGCCACTGCCTGTGTGCGCTGGTGCCCACTGTGGCCCGTACTTGCTGGCAGCGACCCGCGCGCCATGCCCATCGCTGTTCTCGGCCGCCCCTGGTGCACTCACCTTGTGCCTGCATCTGGCCGTGTCCATGGCGCCGTGCGCGTGTGTGTACATGTGTGCCCAACCATTAGTGAGCCACGGCTGGTACTCTGGCTGATGAGGCCGACCTATTTTAGCTAAGGATTAACAGGAGTTTAATTAGGGATTGATTAGTGGTTAGCTTAGCGTCTTGACCCCATGACTAGTGGACCCTATTCACTTAATTAGTCCATTAACAAATTCTAATGACTTGTGTCACTGAAGAGTTCAACAGTCAACTGGACTGCTGACTCAGCCCCTGGACCCCACTGTCAGCCTCTGCTGATTGGGCAGTTGACCCAGTCAACAAGCCCCACCTGTCAGCTTCACTAGCACCTCTTTGGGTACACTTCTGTGTACCCATAGCATTTATTATTTAAATGTATTTTGAATTGAATTGAATCCAGGAAATCTAGAAAATGATTAAATATTTATCAATTAATAGAAAATAAACTATAACTCGGATGAAAAAACTTTGTACATGGAAGTTGCTCAGAACGACGAGAGGAGTACAGATACACAGCCCGTTCATCCGCCACACATCCCTAACCTATCGAACTCGCAACTTTCCTCCTCCGGTTCATCCGTCCGAAAACGCGAAACACCGGGGATATTTTCCCGAATGTTTCCCTCCTTCACCGGTATCACCTGGTACCGCGTCAGGTCACCCCTAGCACAACGTAATGCCGCATCTTGCTTTTTGTTACATTGATTGCTCTGTTATTTATTGTGTCCCCCCTCCATTACTTCTTTTCGATAGACCCCGAGACTGCCGGAGACCCCCAGTACGACTACGATGTTGATGACCCCTCTCTCTTGCCAGAGCAACCAGGCAAGCCCCCCCTTTGATCACCAGATATCGCCTACTCTTTCCTCTACTGCTTGCATTAGAGTAGTGTAGCATGTTACTGCTTTCCGTTAATCCTATTCTGATGCATAGCCTATCCTTGCTACTATTGTTGTTACCTTTACCTGCAATCCTAATGCTTAGTATAGGATGCTAGATTATCATCAGTGGCCATACATTCTTGTCCGTCTGCCATGCTATATTATCGGGCCGTGATCACTCGGGAGGTGATCACAGGTATATACTATATACTTTATACATGATACATGTGGTGACTAAAGTCAGGTCGGCTTGTGGAGCACCCGCGAGTGATTCACGGATTGGGGGCTGAAAGGACCTTTGTCCCAACGGCCCTCTGTGTGGATCTTTGTGGCGAAGCGACAGGGCAGGTTGTGACCACCTAGGAGAGAGGTGGGCCTGGCCCTGGTCGGTGTTCGCGGATACTTAACACGTTTAACGAGATCTTGGTATTTGATCTGAGTCTGGCTACTGGCCTATACGCACTAACCATCTACGCGGGGACAGTTATGGGCACTCGACGTCGTGGTATCAGCCGAAGCCTTCGTGACGTCAGCGACTGAGTGGCGCGCACCGGATTGGACCGTAAGCCTGCTCTTGTATTAAGGGGGCTAGTTCTGCTTCCGGCCGCGTTCGCAACGTGCAGGTGTGCAAAGGGCGATGGGCCCAGACCCCTGCGCCATAGGATTTAGACCGGCATGCTGACCTCTCTGTTGTGCCTAGGTAGGGCTGCGACGTGTTGATCTTCCGAGGCCGGGCATGACCCAGGAAAGTGTGTCCGGCCAAATGGGATCGAGCGTGTTGGGATATGTGGTGCACCCCTGCAGGGAAGTTAATCTATTCGAATAGCCGTGATCTTCGGTAACAGGACGACTTGGAGTTGTACCTTGACCTTATGACAACTAGAACCGAATACTTAATAAAACATACCCTTCCAAGTGCCAAATACAACCGGTGATCGCTCTCTCACAGGGCGACGAGGGGAGGATCATCGGTTACGGTTATGCTATGCGATGCTACTTGGAGGACTTCAGTCTACTCTCTTCTACATGCTGCAAGATGGAGGTGGACAGAAGCATAGTCTTCGATAGGATTAGCTATCCCCCTCTTATTCTGGCTTTCTGCAGTTCAGTCCACCGATATGGCCCTTTACACCTTTACCCATGCATATGTAGTGTAGCTCCTTGCTTGCGAGTACTTTGGATGAGTACTCACGGTTGCTTTCTCCTTCTTTTCCCCTATCCCTTCTACCTGGTTGTCGCAACCAGATGTTGGAGCCCAGGATCCAGACGCCACCGTCGATGATGACTCCTACTGCACCGGAGGTGCCTACTACTACGTGCTGCCCGCTGACGACGACCAGGAGTAGTTAGGAGGATCCCAGGCAGGAGGCCTACACCTCTTTCGATCTGTATCCCAGTTTATGCTAGCCTTCTTAAGGCAAACTTGTTTAACTTATGTCTGTACTCCCTTCCGCTGACTCGTCTATGATCGAGCTCTTGTATTCGAGCCCTCGAGGCCCCTGGCTTGTAATGTGATGCTTGTATGACTTATTTTATTTATAGAGTTGTGTTGTGATATCTTCCCATGAGTCCTTGATCTTGATCGTACACATTTGCGTGCATGATTAGTGTACGGTCAAATCAGGGGTGTCACAAGTTGGTATCAGAGCTAACTGCCTGTAGGAATCCCCCTTCCACACTCCTTGGCCGAAGTCGAGTCTAGACATTGCAAAAAGTTTTACTAACATGGCTGTGCGGCCCCTGGGCCCACGTCGCCATCGGGTGTTACTAGGATCTTTTGCTCCTCGACCTTTACTCTGGGACTCTAACCTCTCTATTATTCGGGTTAAATGAATTTTGCTAAATCTAACATTAGGATCTCGTTATCACTTTCACCCGGAGAGCCCCTTATTACTGATGATCGTCTGCTGCACGTGAAGACCCTGAAGATGCTCTCCGCTGTTAACCCGAGGACTTGTGTTCATCGCGTTTGCAATTCCCCTTCCACCATCAACCCTTATGGATAACTACTTTCAGTTGTTATTCTTACAATCATCCCCAGTTGGTCTTGTTATTACAGGATACCCTGAAATACTCGTCGTTGTTTCGATAATCCTTTGAGCTTACTGCCTTGATGTTCTTTGTCACCTGAATACCCCTATGGACAATTCTCGCGCTTATCGAGTATCTGCTCATCCCCCAGTTGTTCATGTGTTTCACAATGGTCTTCGAAATACTATTCGATCCTCCAAAAATCCTTAGTAGCTTATTTCTCTGCAATACTTGTCTGCTTGCATTATGGATGCTTTCCATATGTCTGGCAATATTCGTTAGTATCCTTAGACACCGTCATTTTGATCCTATTGATTCAACATGAGTGCGAATGCACGCAATCATCAGTTGATCCTTTTAAATTATCTTTCTGGCTCAGACATCATTTTAAACATGAGCTGGTTCTCGACCAATCAGATTGCCATCGATTGTACCCCTAAGCATACGCAACTTATCCATCCTTAATCAGAGTGTTTGCTTCTGATCCCTTGATTGGAAATCATAAATATTTTGCATTTGAGCTTTGAATTAGTCAGTTGTTTCTATAGTCTGATCTCCTTGCATTGTCTCTTCCTCTGGTTGAGTACCGATGCTCACATCAGACCCCTGGTGGACCACCAGATCCTTTGTTGGATTTTATCCGACAGCGTCCTTCATATTCTATAAGCTGGTGAGTCTTTCCTCGGATACATAATGCTTTTGGTAAATTGTATCCTCTGTTTTCTCAACCATGCTCTGTTTTTGAGCTGGTGGTGTTTACGATTGAAGTTTGTGGTTTATGTTCCTAAGATGCCCTGATGGGTTGAACCTATGCCTTCCTTAATATGTGTGAACTCGGAAGTTTCACGGGTCATACTCATCTGGTATTTCACCAGGTAAAACTATCAACACTAATGCCATTATCGAAATGAGAAGTGAATGTAAGGTTATGCTTTGGAGAAGTGGGAGTCGACCTTGGATTTTGTGTTCATGCCCATGGACCCGAGGTGGAACTTATCATGGGAGCTTGTCGTAGTAATAATAATCCCCTTGTTATAACTTCTTCTCTTATCTATGCTTGGTCTTTTGCGACCGTGGTTTCGACCATATTGTTCTTCTTTGATCCCATTTCTTGGGCAAGTTTAAGTGCTTGCCTTCTGCAAATGATTTCACTTGTCCAACCTCTATCCCTCTCTACCCTTGAGTATACCCTCTGGTACCGCGAGAATATCATGGAACTACATAACTTCTTATGGGTTCTTCATCAACTGTTATTTCTCACCGATTCCAATTTTCCTAGGTTCTGGGTTGTCGTCAACCGAGAACACTAATAAGTGAATCAATTCCGCACTTCGATTCAATAACTCTAAGTAATCTCCGTTGCTTATGAGTTTAATGATCCTTCAAGTCATTCCTAGCCTGATCGACTATATCATAATTGTGCTAAATTTTAACTATGCTACCTGGTCCTTCTTTCCTGAGCACAATTTTCGATGATGAGCTAATCTTACATCGATCTTCCTCCTCATGTAATTTCGCCATAAAAACGGCAAGCTTGATTTCAAGTTGGTGTCCTACCCATGGTTCCAATAACCTTCCGCTTCATCCTTCCTTTGACTTGATGTCATCATCGACCGATTACGTCTTCATGAAATCTCTCAACAATTGTGTCGTGATCATCATCAACATTTTGAGCTCTTCCAGGATATCAATTGAGTTCATGATGAGAAGTACCACCCTTGCCCTCGATGATCTATGTTATCATCGACCACCCTATTGACTTCCCTCCAACACAAACTTGATTGAGTTTTGTGTTATACCTTGAGTTCCTTGCTATCCAGCATCTGTTATTCTTTACCTTGGAGTATTACCCTTTATATGTCAAGAGTGTGGCAAGAAATTCACCACCCTTAAGAATTCTTGACACAAGTGATACTTATTAACATCACCATTCTTTCCTTGGTCCTCGTGTTGTTTCTAACTGGAAAACCGACAAATGGCCTGTGAGGTGTAAATTCTAAACTTCTAGCAACCCTATTGCTTCGGAGTTATTGGTCTATAGTTTCATTCCAAGTTTATTGCTTATTGAATCATCATTCGAACATTGATCGTGCTACCTAGTCCAGATTCCTGGGTGCACCCTTCTATTATTGTTCAGTTGTGTATGTTTCCCTCGAGCATACATCATTATATCATTTGATCCGCCAAATGATTATCTCCTTGTTCACATAATTGTGGAAATCCATCTTTTTGGAATTCTCGATGAATGGCCGCTGAGTCCATCATCCACATCCTCATCTTCTCCTTGGTTAATGATGAACTATTTTTTCGAAACTTGCTTCTATAGTTCATTTCCCGAGAATCTTACAATGTCATCCCGTCAATTGTGTTACACCTTTTCTTCTCAGACATCCTGAGTCTGACATATCCTAACACCAATCAGATCTGAATCTCGGTCAGATATGATGGTTGGGATATATTTCCAAGAGTTATAACAATGGTCTTTATGTGACCGATAAGGTGATGTCATGCCTAGCGCACCGGGCCGGAGGAACCATTGTTATAGTTTTCCTTTTTAGCAAGGTTAATCATTCTTCCATGAGGAAATTGTAAGACTTATTCTATATGTTGTTCTTGATGAATCATTTGTGTATCCAAGTTCGATCTTTGTTTGAAGACCAAGTCAATGCTATCTCGAAGCATGTCTGTGGTACTCCGATTTTCAACAAGAACGTTTGAAGCCCAATGCTAAATGTTTCTTGCTCAGTTATCCAAACACCCCTGTATGGGTAATGTCATGAAATTTCTCTCCCCTTACCTAAAGGGTTTTCTACTTTCTATCATGTCATGGATATCATGCTCTCCTCGTCCTTGGGAAAGATATACCCGTGGAATATGTGTTTAAAAACATTTCCCTTTCCATTGTTCTGTTTAACCTGATGATCACGTTTTCCTTTTTCATTGGTTTGTTTGACCTCTCTTGTGATCTATATAATCTAAGCAGTAGTTTTCTCCTACTTAGGTAAACACCTCGGTGTACAATTCTGTCAGTAAGACCCTGTTACTATTGTTGTTGACATTCCGTTAACCGCTGATGGACGAGAACCTTGCCTATTGGCCTGCCTCGTTCAACGAGCAGGAAAAGGGTTCTCTTCGTCCCTAGCCCTTGGTACCGATGTTGTTGCCGACATAACAGACAGATTATCCTCTGACAGGCCTTGCTTACATGATCGGGCAAGATGTCACCTCCCTTCCTACTTTTAACCCACATGGTGGGCCCATAACCCACCGTTCTACAGGATCGAAACCTGACTCTCCTATACACCCTGTTGCCAAAGTTATTCCCAGAGCTTGACTTCGTATGTAATTTGCGAGCCACCTTCCTAGCGATCAATTCTGGTATCGGACACAATACTTATTCCCGTTGCTCTGAACCCCATTCACACTCTGTTTTAGGCAATCAACGATTGCCTATCCGCTTGAAACTTCTTATTGCACCGTCTTACTTTGCTCTCGATGTGTTTCATTTGTTCAACTCGAGAGATACTCATATGTTCATACTTGGGAAACCCCCAGAAGATTTTCCCTTGTAACATCCTATCGTTGTAGAGCTGCCCCTTACCTATTCGTAAGTACGATGGAGATCCCGAAGAAAGGATGACAAATTGATCATGGTGACTTGAAGCAGTGAAATGAAGACATCAACGAAAGGGATCAACCTTTTCGAAAGGGCAGCCAAGACCGAGAAGACTCGTTAGGTTTTTCGCTACCAACACCTTCGCCCCTTACCCCACCGCTTAAATCTTGGGACGAGATTTCTTTTAGTGGAGGAGAATTGTGACGCCCGGGTAATCAAGCTACAGTAAACCTCTGTTAATGATGCCATGTCACCACGATTACTATTGTCGATCTCGCGTTGATTCGAAACCCAAGTTAAAAATCAAAATCAAGTCAAACAGTAAAGATTTTCAAATATTAAAACTAAAATGTTCGAGTTGTGCCAAATAATGCATAGGTAATTACGGTGGAAATACCACACTTTTATAAAAGGTTTGAATGCTCTAAAATAGTTTAAGCGTTAACTAAAACATTATTTAAATGCCTTTGGTATTTTATAAAATACTAAACCACATTATTTTGGGTTAAAGCCTTTTATGGCTGAGGGTTATTTTGAAACGTTATTTTAGGAGCTGTTGTCATATTTTACTAAGTAAAAATAATGTGGAACTAAAATGAAAACAGAAGGGAAAAATAAGTAAAAAGAAAAAAAAGGAAAACACAAATAAACAAAAACAAAAAGAAATCCCCCACTGGGCCACGGCCCAGCTGGCCTCTGCACCCACCAGGCCGGTCCAAACGGCCCAGCTGCCCCCCACCTGCGCCCAACCCCACTCAGTCGCCTTCCACCTCGCTACAGGGGAAGCCGACCGAGGCGCGCCCGTCGGTCGTCCCCGGCCACCTCGCCATTCCCGCCGGGGGAAGATAAGGACGCCACCCCCTGCAGCCCCCTCGGCCATCATTGCCTCCCCTCCACTTGCCTCTCCCACTTCTTCCCCACACTTGCCCCTCTTCCCGATCTGAAGGAGACCACCGCCACCGTCGCCATGGCCGGCGTCTTCCTCGCGCCCACCGACCACCCCTTGGCCTAGGACCTTGTTTAGGAGACCGGCTGCGTCCCTCTGCTTCGTCCGCGCCGAAGAACGCGAGCACCGCGCCACCGCATCGACTGAATCGACCTCATCCTCCCCACGACTGCTGCTGGCGATCTTCTTCGGATCCGGCGACGCCTGATGCTCCTAAACTATCGATGGGTCCTCATGTGCCTACACAGTGAGCTCCTCTGCCGATTCCCCCTTTTTCCCTTTCCGTTCGTCGCCGTTTGTCGTCGTCACCGAGCTCGGATGTCCTCGTCCATGGCCATGCTCAAGTTTCCGCGTACGCGCGCACCCCCAGCGGCTCGCGCGCCTTAGCCGTCCACCGCCACGGTCCTGCTGCTTGCTAGCCGTGCTGCTGCTTCGCGGCTTGACCGCTGTTCTGCTGCTGCTGACGCCCGCTGCCGTAGCCGGCCGCTGCTGTTGCCTGATGTTGCTGCTCCTTGCTGATGTCGCCGCCACTGCCTGTGTGTGCTGGTGCCCACTGTGGCCCATACTTGCTGGCAGCGACCCGCGCGCCATGCCCATCGCTGTTCCCGGCCGCCCCTGGTGCGCTCACCTTGTGCCTGCATCTAGCTGTGTCCATGGCGCCGTGCGCGTGTGTGTACATGTGTGCCCAACCATCAGTGAGCCATGGCTGGTACTCTGTCTGATGAGGCCGACCTATTTTAGCTAAGGATTAACAGGAGTTTAATTAGGGATTGATTAGTGGTTAGGTTAGCGTCTTGACCCCATGACTAGTGGGCCCTATTCACTTAATTAGTCCATTAACAAATTCTAATGACTTTGTGTCACTGAAGAGTTCAACAGTCAACTGGACTGCTGACTCAGCCCCTGGACCCCACTGTCAGCCTCTGCTGACTGGGCAGTTGACCCAGTCAACAAGCCCCACCTGTCAGCTTCACTAGCACCTCTTTGGGTACACTTCTGTGTACCCATAGCATTTACTATTTAAATGTATTTCGAATTGAATTGAATCCAGGAAATCTAGAAAATGATTAAATATTTATAAATTAATAGAAAATAAACTGTAACTCGGATGAAAAAACTTTGTACATGGAAGTTGCTCAGAACGACGAGAGGAGTACAGATACACAGCCCATTCATCCTCCACACATCCCTAACCTATCGAACTCGCAACTTTCCTCCTCCGGTTCATCCGTTCGAAAACGCGAAACACCGGGGATATTTTCCCGAATGTTTCCCTCCTTCACCGGTATCACCTCGTACCGCGTCAGGTCACCCCTAGCACAACGTAATGCCGCATCTTGCTTTTTGTTACATTGATTGCTCTGTTATTTATTGTGTCCCCCCTCCATTACTTCTTTCCGATAGACCCCGAGACTGCCGGAGACCCCCAGTACGACTACGGTGTTGATGACCCCTCTCTCTTGCTAGAGCAACCAGGCAAGCCCCCCCTTTGATCACCAGATATCACCTACTCTTTCCTCTACTGCTTGCATTAGAGTAGTGTAGCATGTTACTGCTTTCCGTTAATCCTATTCTGATGCATAGCCTGTCCTTGCTACTACTGTTGTTACCTTTACCTGCAATCCTAATGCTTAGTATAGGATGCTAGATTATCATCAGTGGCCATACATTCTTGTCCGTCTGCCATGCTATATTATCGTGCCGTGATCACTCGGGAGGTGATCACGGGTATATACTATATACTTTATAAATGATACATGTGGTGACTAAAGTCGGGTCGGCTTGTGGAGCACCCGCGAGTGATTCACGGATTGGGGGCTGAAAGGACCTTTGTCCCAACGGCCCTCTGTGTGGATCTTTGTGGCGAAGCGACAGGGCAGGTTGTGACCACCTAGGAGAGAGGTGGGCCTGGCCCTGGTCGGTGTTCGCGGATACTTAACACGTTTAACGAGATCTTGGTATTTGATCTGAGTCTGGCTACTGGCCTATACGCACTAACCATCTACGCGGGGACAGTTATGGGCACTCGACGTCGTGGTATCAGCCGAAGCCTTCGTGACGTCAGCGACTGAGTGGCGCGCGCCGAATTGGACCGTAAGCCTGCTCTTGTATTAAGGGGGCTAGTTCTGCTTCCGGCCGCGTTTGCAACGTGCATGTGTGCAAAGGGCGATGGGCCCAGACCCCTGCGCCATAGGATTTAGACCGGCGTGCTGACCTCTCTGTTGTGCCTAGGTAGGGCTGTGACGTGTTGATCTTCCGAGGCCGGGCATGACCCAGGAAAGTGTGTCCGGCCAAATGGGATCGAGCGTGTTGGGATATGTGGTGCACCCCTGTAGGGAAGTTAATCTATTCGAATAGCCGTGATCTTCGGTAACAGGACGACTTGGAGTTATACCTTGACCTTATGACAACTAGAACCGGATACTTAATAAAACATACCCTTCCAAGTGCCAAATACAACCGGTGATCGCTCTCTCACAGGGCGACGAGGGGAGGATCATCGGTTAGGGTTATGCTATGCGATGCTACTTGGAGGACTTCAGTCTACTCTCTTCTACATGCTGCAAGATGGAGGTGGCCAGAAGCGTAGTATTTGATAGGATTAGCTATCCCCCTCTTATTCTGGCTTTCTGCAGTTTAGTCCACCGATATGGCCCTTTACACCTTTACCCATGCATATGTAGTGTAGCTCCTTGCTTGCGAGTACTTTGGATGAGTACTCACGATTGCTTTCTCCCTCTTTTCCCCTATCCCTTCTACCTGGTTGTCGCAACCAGATGTTGGAGCCCAGGATCCAGACGCCACCGTCGACGATGACTCCTACTGCACCGGAGGTGCCTACTACTACGTGCTGCCCGCTGACGATGACCAGGAGTAGTTAGGAGGATCCCAGGCAGGAGGCCTGCGCCTCTTTCGATCTGTATCCCAGTTTATGCTAGCCTTCTTAAGGCAAACTTGTTTAACTTATGTCTGTACTCAGATATTGTTGCTTCCGCTGACTCGTCTATGATCGAGCTCTTGTATTCGAGCCCTCGAGGCCCCTGGCTTGTAATGTGATGCTTGTATGACTTATTTTATTTATAGAGTTGTGTTGTGATATCTTCCCGTGAGTCCTTGATCTTGATCGTACACATTTGCGTGCATAATTTGTGTACGGTCAAATCGGGGGCGTCACAGATATTTAGTTAATTCTTTTTGCAGATGATTAATAGATAAATTCCTCACGTCAAAAAATTTATTTTAGAATTTTTGGGGTTCAAGATCTTGCGCTAGCTACAGATTACTAAAACTGTTCTGTTTTTGACAGATTCTATTTTTCGTGTGTTGTTTGCTTATTTTGATGAATCTATGGCTAGTAAAATAGTTTATAAACCATAGAGAAGTTGGAATACAGTAGTTTTAACAGCAATATAAATAAATAATGAATTCATCACAGTACCTTGAAGTGGTCTTTTGTTTTCTTTCGCTAACGGAGCTCACGAGATTTTCTACTTTAAGTTTTGTGTTGTGAAGTTTTCAAGTTTTGGGTAAAGATTTGATGAATTATGGAACAAGGAGTGGCAAGAGCCTAAGCTTGGGGATGCCCATGGCACCCCCAAGATAATCTAAGGACAACTAAAAGCCAAAGCTTGGGGATGCCCCGGAAGGCATCCCCTCTTTCGTCTACTTCTATCGGTAACTTTACTTGGAGCTATATTTTTATTCACCACATGATATGTGTTTTGCTTGGTGCGTCTTTTATGATTTGAGTCTTTGCTTGTTAGTATACCACAATCATCCTTGCTGTACAGACCTTTTGAGAGAGCCATACATAATTTGGAATTTGATAGAATACTCTTTGTGCTTGACTTATATCTTTTAGAGCACGGTGGTGGATTTGTTTTATAGAAACTATTGATCTCTCATGCTTCACTTAGATTATTTTGAGAGTCTTAATAGCATGGTAATTTGCTTAATAATAATATGATTGGTATTCAAGATTTGTAAAACTTTCTTTTGAGTGCGTTGAATACTAAGAAAAAAAATTGATGCTTGATAATTGTTTTGAGATATGAGGATGGTGATATTAGAGTCATGCTAGTTGAGTAGTTTTGAATTTGAGAAATGCTTGTGTTAAAGTTTGTGATTCCCGTAGCATGCACGTATGGTGAACCGTTATGTGATGAAGTCGGAGCATGATTTATTTATTCATTGTCTTTCCTTATGAGTGGCGGTGAGGGACGAGTGATGGTCTTTTCCTACCAATCTATCCCCCTAGGAGCATGCACGTAATACTTTGCTTTGATAACTTCTAGATTTTTGCAATAAGTATATGATTTCTTTATGACTAATGTTGAGTCCGTGGATTATACGCACTTTCCTTCCTTCCACCATTGCTAGCCTCTCTAATACCGCGCACTTTTCGCCGGTATCATACACCCACCAAATACCTTCCTCAAAACAGCCACCATACCTACCTATCATGGCATTTCCATAGCCATTCCGAGATATATTGCCATGCAACTTTCCACCGTTCCGTTCATTATGACACGCTCCATCATTGTCATATTGCTAGCATGATCATGTAGTTGATATCGTATTTGTGGCGAAGCCATCGTTCATAATTCTTTCATACATGTCACTCTTGATTCATTGCATATCCTGGTACACCGCCGGAGGCATTCATATAGTGTCATATT
Organism: Triticum urartu; assembly: GCF_003073215.2. Taxonomy (NCBI): domain Eukaryota; kingdom Viridiplantae; phylum Streptophyta; class Magnoliopsida; order Poales; family Poaceae; genus Triticum; species Triticum urartu. The sequence goes on along the minus strand of NC_053027.1, from coordinate 350,397,132 downwards.
TTGTTCTACGTATTGAGTTGTAATTGTTGAGTTGTAAGAAAAATAAAAAGTGTGATGATCATCATTCTTAGAGCATTGTCCCAAGTGAGGAAAGGATGATGGAGACTATGATTCCCCCACAAGTCGGGATGAGACTCCGGACGAAAAATAAAAAAAGAGGCCATAAAAAAAGAAAAGGCCAAAACAATGAGAGAAAAAGAGAGAAGGGACAATGTTACTATCCTTTTGCCACACTTGTGCTTCAAAGTAGCACCATGATCTTCATGATAGAGAGTCTCTCATTTTGTGACTTTGATATACTAGTGGGAATTTTTCATTATAGAACTTGGCTTGTATATTCCAATGATGGGCTTCCTCAAAATGCCCTTGGTCTTCGTGAGCAAGCAAGTTGGATGCACACCCACTTAGTTTCTTTTTTTGAGCTTTCATATACTTATAGCTCTAGTGCATCCGTTGCATGGCAATCCCTACTCACTCACATTGATATCTATTGATGGGCATCTCCATAGCTCGTTGATACGCCTAGTTGATGTGAGACTATCTCCCCCTCTTTTTGTCTTCTCCACAACCACCATTCTATTCCACATATAGTGCTATATCCATGGCTCATGCTCATGTATTGTGTGAAGATCGAAAAAAGTTTTGAAAATGTCAAAAGTATGAAACAATTGCTTGGCTTGTCATCGGGGTTGTGCATGATTTAAATACTTTGTGTGGTGAAGATAGAGCACAACCAGACTATATGATTTTGTAGGGATAGCTTTCTTTGGCCATGTTATTTTGAGAAGACATAATTGCTTTGTTAGTATGCTTGAAGTATTATTATTTTTATGTCAACATGAACTTTTGTCTTGAATCTTTTGAATCTGAATATTCATACCACAATTAAGAAGATTTACATTGAAATTATGCCAAGTAGCACTTCGCATCAAAAATTCTGTTTTTATTATTTACCTACTTGAGGACGAGCAGGAATTAAGCTTGGGGATGCTTGATACGTCTCCAACGTATCTATAATTTTTGATTGCTCCATGCTATATTACCTATTGTTTTGGACTATATTGGGCTTTATTTTCCACTTTTATATTATTTTTGGGGCGAACCTATTAGCCGGAGGCCCAGCCCAGAATTGCTATTTTTTTGCCTATTTCAGTGTTTCGGAGAAACAGAATATCGAACGGAGTCCAAACGGAATGAAACCTTCGGGAACACGATTTTCTCATCAGATAATACCCAGGAGACTTGGACCCTCTGTCAAGAAAGCCACGAGGCGGTCACGAGGGTGGAGGGCGCCCCCCTAGGGCGCGCCCCCTACCTCGTTGGCCCCTCGAAGCTCCACCGACGTACTTCTTCCTCCTACATATACCTACGTACCCCCAAACGATCAGAAAAGGATCAAAAAACCTAATTCCACTGCCGCAACTTTCTGTATCCACGATATCCCATCTTGGGGCCTGTTCCAGAGCTCTGCCGGAGGGGGCATCGATCATGGAGGGCTTCTACATCATCATCCAAGCCCCTCCGATGAAGTGTGAGTACTTTACTTCAGACCTACGGGTCCATAGTTAGTAGCTAGATGGCTTCTTCTCTCCTTTTGGATCTCAATACAATGTTCTCCCCCTCTCTCGTGGAGATCTATTTGATGTAATCTTCTTTTTGCGGTGTGTTTGTTGAGCCCGATGAATTGTGGGTTTATGATCCAGTCTATCTATGAATAATATTTGAATCTTCTCTGAATTCTTTTATGTATGATTGGTTATCTTTGCAAGTCTCTTCGAATTATAAGTTTGGTTTGGCCTACTAGATTGGTTGTTCTTGCCATGGGAGAAGTGCTTAGCTTTGGGTTTGATCTTGCGGTGTCCTTTCCCAGTGACAGAAGGGGCAGCAAGGCACGTATTGTATTGTTGCCATCGAGGATAACAAGATGGGGTTTTTATCATATTGCATGAAACTATCCCTCTACATTATGTCATCTTGCTTAAGGCGTTACTCTGTTTTTAACTTAATACTCTAGATGCATGCTGGATAGCGGTCGATGAGTGGAGTAATAGTAGTAGATGCAGGCAGGAGCCAGTCTACTTTTCTCGGACGTGATGCCTATATACATGATCATACCTAGATATTCTCATAACTATGCTCAATTCTATCAATTGCTCAACAGTAATTTGTTCACCCACCGTAGAATACTTATGCCCTTGAGAGAAGCCACTAGTGAAACCTATGGCCCTCGGGTCTCTTTCTCATCATATCAATCTCCATCACTTTATTATTGCTTTGCTTTTACCTTTTGCTTTGCATCTCTATACCAAAAATACCAAAAATATTATTTATCATCTGTATCAGATCTCACTTTCGTAACTGACCGTGAAGGGATTGACAACCCCTAAGCGCTTTGGTTGCATTGAGCTATTGTTTTTGTGTAGGTATGAGGGACTCGAGCGTAGCCTCCTACTGGATTGGTACCTTGGTTCTCAAAAACTGAGGGAAATACTTATGCTACTTTGCTGCATCATCCTCTCCTCTTCGGGGAAATCCAGCGCAGTGCTTAAGAGGTAGCATGGCCGTCCAGCGTCCGGTGAACGGCGGGTTCTGGGCCTCCTCTTCTCCGTCATTGTCATCCATACCGTCGATGTCCTCAGAGTCGTAATCAAGTGTGTCGGTCTAATCCTTGACCATGGCGATGAAGTGGGTGGCGGGTGGGAAGCAAAATTCTCCACTGTCAGCCCCTAGTTCGAACCGAATAAAGTTCGGTTGTGAGTCCTCTGCCAAGGACAGGTTCTTTAACGAGTTTAGCACGTCACCCAAAGGCGAGTGCTGGAAGATGTCTGCAGCATTGAACTCGAAGATTGATAAACGATCAAGTTCGGCGTCCGCGGGCTCACGTGGTTCGGAACTTACGGCCGGAGACGAGTCCAGAGTTCCGGTGACAAAGATGTCGTGAGAGGTTAAGTCTATGTGCGGCTCCAACGCCGTGGAATATGTGGCCTCCGTGGTGGGGTTGATCCTCCCGTCCTCATATGGCGCAGTCTACTCCGGCTCTAAGGCCAGAGCAGTTATAGGAGCGATCTCCTGGATGCGGCCTGATGACAGATTTAGGTCATGACCATCGAGGTGACCGGGGGCTGCAGCCATGGTCTCGAATCCGACGAAGACCAAGTCTCCACGGACGTCCACAACGTAGTTCAAGCTCTCAAATCTGACCTGATGGCCAGGGGCGTAGCTTTCGATCTGCTCCAGATGGCCAAGCGAATTGGCCCGCAATGGGAAGCCGCTGAACACGAAGATTTGTTTGGGGAGGAAAGTTTCGCCTTGGACAGCGTCATTATTGACGATTGAATGGGTCATCAAACCTTTTGGCGACATCACAGTGGAACTCTCAATGAAAGCACCAATGTCGGTGTCAAAACCGGTGGATCGCGGGTAGGGGGTCCCAAACCGTGTGTCTAAGGTCGATGGTAACAGGAGACAAGGGACACGATGTTTACCCAGGTTCGGGCCCTCTCTATGGAGGTAATACCCTACGTCCTGCTTGATTGATATTGATGAATATGAGTATTGCAAGAGTTGATCTACCTTGAGATCGTAATGGCTAAACCCTAGAGGTCTAGCTTGTATGGCTATGATAATGAGTCTCCCCTATCCGAACTAAGTCCTCTGGTTTATATAGACACCGGAAGGATCTAGGGTTACACAAGGTCGGTTACAAAGAAGGGAATCTACATATCCGGCCACCAAGCTTGCCTTCCACGCCAAGGAGAGTCCCATCCGAACACGGGTACAATCTTCGGTCTTTGCATCTTCACAACCCATCAGTCCGGCCCATGGCTAACAGGCCGGATGCCCGAGGACCCCTTAGTCCAGGACTCCCTCAAAAGGCACATGGCAACACAAGCAAACATCAGATCTGACGAGAAAAAGGCAAACAAAAAAGAGGGCGAATAAAACGATAATTTTTGTGAAGTGGGGGAGAGGAAAATGAGAGGCAAATGGCAAATAATGTAAATTGTGAGGAGATGAGATTTGTGATTAGGAACCTGGTATATGTTGAAGATCCTCCCCGTCAACGGCGCCAGAAATTCCTTTTGATGGCAGCTTGAAGCTACATCGGTATTTCCACAAAGAGGAAGGGATGATGCAGCACAACATCGGTATGTATTTCCCTCAGATATGAAACCAAGGTTGTTGAACCAGTAGGAGAACCAAGCAACACAAGGTAAACAACCCCTGCACACAAATAACAAATACTTGCAACCCGACGTGTAAAAGGGGTTGTCAATCCCTTTCGGGTAGCGGCGCCCCAAGATAGGCAAACAGACGTGAATAAAATTGTAGTGGATTGATAGATCGAACGCCCAATAAAATAAATAGGAATAAAACACACCAAGGTATTTTTGGTTTAATAGATCTGAAAATAAAAGCAAAGGAAAAGTACATCGCAAAGGCAAATAATATGTGAAAGAGACCCGGGGCTCGTAGGTTTCACTAGTGGCTTCTCTCGAGAAAAATAGCAAATGGTGGGTAAAGAAATTACTGTTGGGCAATTGATAGAACTTCAAATAATCATGACGATATCTCGGTAATGATCATTTCATAGGCATCACGTCCAAGATTAGTAGACCGACGCCTGCCTGCATCTACTACTATTACTCCACACATCGACCGCTATCCATCATGCATCTAGTGTATTAAGTTCATGGAGAAATGGAGTAATGCAATAAGAACGGTGACATGATGTAGACAAGATCTATCTATGTAGAGATAGACCCCATCGTTTTATCCTTAGTAGCAACGATATATACGTGTCGGTTCCCCTTCTGTCACTGGGATCAAGCACCGTAAGATCGAACCCACTACAAAGCACCTCTTCCCATTGCAAGATAAATAGATCAAGTTGGCCAAAAAAACCCAAATATCGGAGAAGAAATATGAGGCTATAAGCAATCATGCATATAAGATATCAAAGAAACTCAAATAACTTTCATGGATATAAAAAGATATATCTGATCATAAACTCAAAGTTCATCCGATCCCAACAAACACACCGCAAAAAGATTTACATCATATGGATCTCCAAGAGACCATTGTATTGAGAATCAAACGAGAGAGAGGAAGCCATCTAGCTACTAACTACGGACCCGAAGGTCTACAAAGAACTACTCACGCGTCATCGAAGTGGCACCAATGGAAGTGGTGAACCCCTCCGTGATGGTGTCTAGATTGGATCTGGTGGTTCTGTACTCTACGGCGGTTGGAATTGATTTTCGTCAACTCCCCTAGGGTTTCTAGAATATTGGGGTATTTATAGAGCAAAGAGGCGGTTCGGGGGCACCCGAGGTGGGCACAACCTGCGAGGGTGCACCTGGGCCTCCTGGCACGCCCTGGTGGGTTGTGCTCCCCTCGGAGCACCCCCAGGCGTTGCCTTGGCCCATTGGGTGTCTTCTGGTCCAAAAAAAATCTTTGTAAAGTTTCGTTGCGTTCGAACTCCGTTTGGTATTGATTTCCCGTGATGTAAAAACATGCAAAAAACAACAACTAGCACTTGGCACTGTGTCAATAGGTTAGTACCCAAAAATGTTATAAATTGACTATAAAATGATTATAAAACATCCAAGATTGATAATATAACAGAATGGAACAATAAAAAATTATAGATACGTTGGAGACGTATCAGTGATCATAATGGTGATCTTTAGGTATCTCGGAAAGTATTTGTTGGGTTGCAAGGATCGAGACCAGGATTTGTAACCCTTGTAACGGAGAGATATCTCTAGGCCCTCTTGGTAATACGACATCCTAAGTAACTTGCAAGCATGTGACTAATGTGTTTAGTCACAGAGATATTGTATTACGGAATGAGCAAAGAGAATTATCGGTAACGAGATTGAATTGGGTATGGCAATACCGATGACCGAATCTCGGGCAAGTAAAATATCACGACAAAGGGAATTGTATAAGTGATTATCTGAATCCTTGTGTGGTTCAAATTGATAAAGATCTTCATTGAATATGTGGGAGTCAGTATGGGTATCCAGGTCCCGCTATTGATTGTTGTTCGGAGAGGTGTCTCGGTCATGTTTGCATGTTCTCGAACCCATAGGGTCACACACTTAACATTTGGTAATGCTAGGGTAGTACTGGGATATTCATAATGGTGAGTCTGTGATACATCTCCAGCGTATCTATATCTTTTTATTCCATGCTATTAAAGTATCAATCTTGGATATTTGATTTCTACTACTGTCGGTGTGAAAACCGATAGATCTCGGGTAGGGGGTCCCTGATACATCTCCAACGTATCTATAATTTTTGATTGTTCCATGTTGTTATATTATCAATCTTGGATGTTTTATAGTCATTTTATATCATTTTTGGTACTAACTTATTGACATAGTGCCAAGTGCCAGTTCCTGTTTTTTCTGTGTTTTTTACATCATAGAAAATCAATATCAGACGGATTCCAAATGCCACGAAACTTTACGGAGATTTTTTATGGACCAGAAGGAACATGTTGGGCCCTGGTTGCACCTGGGGGAGTCCTGAGGAGGGGACAACCCACCAGGGCGCACCCTGGTGGGTTGTGCCCACCTCGGGTGCCCCCCGGACCGCCTCTTTGCTCTATAAATACCCAAATATTCCCAAAACCCTAGGGGAGTCGATGAAATATTCATCCAGCCGCCGCAGAGTCCAGAACCACCAGATCCAATCTAGACACCATCTCGGATGGGGTTCACCACCTCCATTGGTGCTTCTCCGATGATGCGTGAGTAGTTCTTTGTAGACCTTTGGGTCCGTAGTTAGTAGCTAGATGGCTTCATCTCTCTCTCTTGGTTCTCAATACAATGGTCTCTTGGAGATCCATATGATGTAACCCTTTTTGCGGTGTGTTTGTTGGGATCTGATGAACTTTGAGTTTATGATCAGTCATATCTTTTTATATCCATGAAAGTTATTTGAGTTTCTTTGATCTCTTATATGCATGATCTCTTATAGACTCGTATTTCTTCTCTGATATTTGGGTTTTGTTTGGCCAACTTGATCTATTTATCTTGCAATGGGAAGAGGTGCCCGGTAGTGGGTTCGATCTTACGGTGCTTGATCCGAGTGACAGAAAAGGGAACTGACATGTATGTATCGTTTCTACTAAGGATAAAAAGATGGGCTCTATATCTACGCAATAGATAAACGGATCTTGTCTACATCATGACATCGTTCTTATTGCATTACTCCGTTTTCCATGAACTTAATACACTAGATGCATGCTGGATAGCGGTCGATGTGTGGAGTAATAGTAGTAGATGCAGACAGGAGTCGGTCTACTAATGTTGGACGTGATGCCTATGTAATGACCATTGCCTGGATATCGTCATAATTATTTGAGGTTCTATCAATTGCCCAACAGTAATTTGTTTACCCACCGTTTTCTATCTTTCTCGAGAGAAGCCACTAGTGAAACCTACGGCCCCCGGGTCTTCTTCCTCATATATTTTCTTGCGATCTACTTTTCCTTTGCATTTTTATTCAGATCTATTAATCCAAAAATACAAAAATACTTTGTTGCACTTTATTTTATTTGCGACCTATTATTTCAATCTACTATTTCTGGCATCGTCACCCGAAAGGGATTGACAACCCCTTTAACACGTCGGGTTGCGAGGTGTTGTTATTTTTGTGCGGGTGCTGTTTACGTTGTGTTGCTTGGTTCTCCTACTGGTTCGATAACCTTGGTTTCTTCATTGAGGGAAATACCTACCGTCGTTGTGCTGCATCATCCCTTCCTCTTTGGGGAAATACCGATGTAGTCCTAGCAGACATGAGCTTTTCTGGCGCTATAGTCAGAGAGCAACCAGTCCCGAACTATGGGCCTTGGATCGATGGGGAACAGTAGACGTGGGACACGATGTTATCCAGGTTCGGGCCCTCTCAAAGAGGTAAAACCCTACGTCCTGCTTGGTTATATTGCTTGTGTATAAGGGGGTTACAGAGTAGATCTACCACGAGATCAGAGGAACTAAACCCTAACTAGTAGGATGGTAATTGTTCTTCCATCCTATATGGACTAAGCCCCTAGATTATATAGACACCAGGGGTGCTACGGTTTACAGATAGTCGATTATAAAGGAAACATCGGATCTTCCATCATGCCTTGGGGTGGACTCCAAGGCACGAAAGGCCTTCGGCCCAGATACAACGCGGCCCACCAATCTGGCCCTATGAGAGACAGGCCGGCCTCTCGAGGACCCCCTAATCCAGGACTCCCTCAGTAGCCCCCGAACTAGCCTTCAACGTTGGTGTTTGTGGTAGGCATCCGCATAACCTGCAGTCTCTGGCTTGCAAGGCGAGTTCTCCATCCTGTCCTGTATGAGCTCGGAAGTGAGCGGTGTCTGGAACGCAGAGTATTGGCTTTACTTAGCCCCGAAGGTCAAAATGCCCTTAATGTGAACAATGCCCTCATCTGACAACTTTCGGTGAAGGGTCACGTCCAGTCATAATGCCAAACGGCTGGAAATTCTCGATGCGTGGCTCAAGGCCGCCCTTCCATTGGCATACCTCGTCAAGGCAGAGATCATGCCCCCTTTTTTAGGAGATATGATCAATGATTTCGATCATTCCACCCGCGCATAACGTAGCGAGTATATCAGGAAGCGGAGAGGCCTGCGATGCTGAAGAAGGGACCCTTGGCATCTTAGCGGCCTATAAAAAAGGGAGGACGGCTGCCGCTATCGGCCTACGCCTTCTTCCTCCTCTCGCCGCCGCTCTCCGAACTCTAGAGCTCCAGTGCCCAGTCTAGTTCTTCCACAAAGAATCCATCCAAGCCTTCCCTTGTCTTTACCAACAACGACATTGAAGATATGAAGCGCACCGGCTATCTATCCATCCATGTCACGCACTGGGGCCCTAGAAGAGGGCCAGGTCGTCCCCACGACCAAGCCAGACGAGAGGGTGGTGTTCATCCCCCACTTCATCCGGGGCTCGGCTTCCCGCTACACCCCTTTGTTCAGGGATTGATGTTCTTCTATGGGCTAGATTTCCATGATCTAGTCCCAAACTCCTTCCTCCATATTTTAGCCTTCATCGTCATCTACGAGGCCCTTTTGCGAGTCCAACCGCACTTCGGCCTGTGGCTGAAGGTCTTCAATGTCAAGTCGAAGATAGTCGGCGATGCCCAGGCGGACTTCCGCAAAGGGATGATAAGCAAGCTCACTCGCGTTCAGTGGCCAGAGGGCACATTCATCGACACCGTCAAGGTTTGGCAGAAGGAGTGGTTCTATATCACAGAACCATGGGATGCAGCCTGGGCGGCGGCTCCTGAATTCAGATCCGGACCCCCAGCAAGATTGACCTCGAGGACCAAAAAAGGTCTCAATTAGGGATCCTCCGACGAGGTGAAGACGCTACAAAGGCGCCTCTCCAATGTGATGGAGACTGGTGCCAAACTGACCAACGTGGTCCAAATAATGCTCGGTTGTCGCCTACTCCCCTGTCAACAAAGGGCCACTCCGATGTGGTCCTTCAAGCTCGAGGACCCAACCACTGTGCGGTACTTCTTTGGCACCACCCATGATAAGGTGTGGAAGTTGTTGTTCAAGCCTCAAGAGGAGTGGTCAGCGGAGGAAGAAGACATCGTCCTTGACGCCGCAAATCCTCCGAAGAAGGTAATTGAGCTCTTACCCGCTTTATGTTCGGGCATTCGTACTGTGCGAGCCTTAGTCTAAGTTTCTCTTTTACTGTCTTTATAGGGCTGGCTCAAGAAGGCCAAGAAGATCAACAGTTCAGCCCCATCGCCCGAGGAGCGTCAGACGACTCAGCTGGAGGAGCTGCTGGTCGTGGCACCTTACAAGGCACCGAAGAAGAAAGGGAAGAAGAAGAAAGATCTGCCAGAGGCCAGAGAAGGCCACCGTTCCAGAGGTCGTCTGGACACCAAGACTGGAGACTCTGTGGCCCCGTCCGCCCATGGCGAGGAAGAGGACGAAGACGAGGAGGAAAGCACCTCCTCCTACTCCAAGAAGAGGACTGCGTCCAAGGACATCGAGGAGGAGCAACGTCCTCCAGCCCTGAAGAAGCAGTGCAGACCTAAACTGGTCCTGCCTGATAGCTCGAACTTTGATGAGGAGTCCGAGGCGTACGAAGAGATCCTGAAGAGGGACTCCAGGGTCAAGCCCCTAAATTCAAGGTATGAATCTTCGCATTTTCGTTTTTTGCTTTAACTCATCAATCTTTTGCTAATAGCCACTAGGCATGTGACATTATAGCCCGCCACGTGACCACCCCACCGAGCCGAGATTGGAGGGGACTTCTCCACCCGCCGAACTAGCGGACAGCAGTTCTACGTCGCGCTACGCACCTCCCCGGTCCTTGAAGAGCCCTGGGAGGTGCTTTCACGAAGGACCCCACCCTGCCCAAGCACGGGGGAGGGCGATCAGACCATGCCTGAGGCAAATGCCCCGACCATTGGAGACTAGGAGGATGTGTCCCTCCTGGTGAACAAGAAGGGGGAGTTCGGACCGTCCGAGCCCTACCAACCAGCTATACCAGACCGCCCAAGGCCCTCGGAAGTGCCAATCCCGGCTTCCGCCGAAGGGGGAGCCGGGGCCCCGCCGTCTGCATCGGACGCGATCAATCGATCAGCGACAGGCTGGCCGGACGCGATGGAGGAGTGATAACCCACAAGTATAGGGGATCAATTGTAGCTCTTTTCGACAAGAATGTCGAACCCAACGAGGAGCAGAAGGAAATGACAAGTAGTTTCCGGTAAGGTATTGTGTGCAAGTGCTGAAATTGTAAGTAGCAGAGTAGTTTGATAGAAAGATAATTTGTAATGAGCAAATAACGATAATAATAACAAAAGTGCAGCAAGGTAGCCCAATGCTTTTGAGTCAAAGGACAGGCCAAAACGGTCTCTTATGATAAGCAAAGCGTTCTTGAGGGTACACGGGAATTTCATCTAGTCACTTTCATCATGTTGGTTTGATTTGTGTTCGCTACTTTGATAATTTGATATGTGGTTGGACCGGTGCTTAGGTGTTTTTCTTACTTGAACAAACCTCCTACTTATGATTAACCCTCCCGCCAGCATCCGCAACTACGAGAAAAGTATTAAGAATAAATTCTAACCATAGCATTAAACTTTTGGATCCAATCGGTCCTTTACGAAATAGCGCATAAACTGGGGTTTAAGCTTCTGTCACTCTCGCAACCCACCATCTAATTGCTACTCCACAATGCATTCCCTTAGGCCCAAATATGGTTAAGTGTCATGTAGTCGACATTCACATGACACCACTAAGGGAATAACAACATACATACTATCAAAATATCAAACACATATCAAGTTCACATGATTACTTTCAACACGATTTCTCCCGTGACCTCAAGAACAAAAGTAACTACTCACAAATGATAATCATGCTCAAGATCAGAGGAGTATTAAATAGCATAATGGATCTGAACATATAATCTTCCACCAAATAAACCATATAGTAATCAACTACAAGATGTAATCAACACTACTAGTCACCCACAAGCACCAATCTATAGTTCTGGTAACAAGATTGAACACAAGAGATGAACTAGGGTTTGAGATGAGATGGTGCTGTTGAAGATGTTGATGGATATTGCCCTCCCCAAGATGGGAGAGTTGTTGGTGATGATGACGACGATGATTTCCCCCTCCGGGAGGGAAGTTCCCCCGGCGGAATCGCTCCACCGGGGGCAAAAGTGCTCCTGCCCAAGTTCCGCCTCGAGGCGGTGGCGCTTCATCCCGAAAGTCCTCCTCTTATTTTTTCTAGGTCTAAATGACTTATATACCAGAAGATGGGCACCGGAGGTGGGCCGAGGAGGCCACAACCCACCAGGGCACGCCTGGGGGGCCTGGCGCGCCCAGGTGGGTTGTGCCCACCTGGTGGCCCCCATCTAGTGTTTATTGGCTCTAGCATTTCTTAAATAATTCATAAAAAATCTCCGTGAAGTTTCAGCTCATTTGGAGTTGTGCAGAATAGGTGGCCTGACGTAGCTTTTCCAGGTCCAGATTTCTAGCTGCCGGAATTCTCCCTCTTGGTGTGTTCCTTGCAAATTATGAGAGAAAAGGCATTAGAATTACTCCAAAAAGCATTATTATGGATAAAAACATTATAAATAACAGTAAGAAAACACGATGCAAAATGGACGTATCAACTCCCCAAGCTTAGACCTCGCTTGTCCTCAAGCGAAAGCTGAAATCGGAAAACACGTCCACATGCTTTGAGAGAGAGGTGTCGATAAAAAAAGATACGGACATAGAAGCATCATGTTGATTATTATAACAAAAACAACATTAAACATAGGACTTTTATCATAGAACTTTTATCATATAATTCTCATGAATAAGTAATAGTTCATCACATAATCAAAGTATATAGCAAAAACTCTATTAGAATCCGACAAACTATGTTCTCAGTCAACATTGCAACTACAATTCATCATCTTTTCAGGAAGGGTCACGTGTCGGAGCCTTTAGGAAAGTCCACATACTCAACCATCATATAGTCTTCTATGATTGCTAATACTCACCTTGTACCCATGAGCAAAGCGTTTCAAATGGACACATAGGAAGATAGGGGCTTATAGTTTCGCCTCCCAACATACTCACCTCAAGGGTGATGTCAACAATAATAACTCATGCCATCTATATTCAATTGGACATATGTGCCTAGATCTTTCCTCACCACATGGTGCTTGCCAAAAGAAAAAAAATAAAAGGAATAGAGAGAAAACTTTTACTCTTTGCATAAAAGTAAAAGATAGGCCCTTCGCAGAGGGAAGCAGAGGTTACCATGCGCTTATTTGTTTGTATGCTCAATCCCTTAGTGCAAGAGAACGTCACGTTGTATTGCCCCTTAAGATGACAACCTTTATTATGCAGTCTGTCACTTTTATTCTTTGTCATCCAAGTTCATACAATGCTCAATTTTCTCTTACACTAAATGATCTCACACTTTTAGAAGCAATTTTTATTGCCTTTCTGCACCGATGACAACTTACTTGAGGGATCTTGCTCAATCCCTAGGTAGGTATGGTGGACACTTGAAAAAGATTTGGGTTTAAGTGTTTTTGGATGCACAAGTAGTATCTCTACTTAGTGCGGAATTTTTGGCTAGCAAAGATAGGGGCAAGCACCACATGTTAAAGGATCTATGACAATATGACTTGTATGTGAATATAAACAAACATAAACCATGAAGTTGTCTTCCTTGTCCAATGTCAACAATTTTGGCATATAATATTTTGATGAGGGCTCACAATCACAAAATATTTCTAGGATAGTATATCTATATGTGAATCTTCTCTTCCCTTATTAATTCTTTCATGAGTTGCATCATTAACTAATGTTATGTTTGTCAATCTCTAATAAAATTTTCTACTTATACTTTTCCTTATGTGGTGCCATCACCTACCATAGGGCGATTAATATATAATTTTATTGATTTATTTCCTTTCTTCATTTATTTCCTTTCTCTTTTTCTTTATTTATTTCTTTTCTTTATTTGCAACATGAAAGTAAAGAAAGTAAAAACTCAAACTAACTCTATTATATAACTTGCACACGATTACAAGGATAGATCACTAAGCAAACTCCCAAATAAGAAAGGATCGAACTAAACTTTATTTCATCTAAAAGCAAATGATCGAACTAGGATAAGTAAAAGCAAAAAAGATAGTGGGTTACGATAACGGGCACCTCCCCCAAGCTTGGCGAAAGCCAAGGGGAGTGCCCATACCCGATACTCAATTCTCCTTTGGTGGTGAAGAAGATGATGGTGGTGATGAAGGAGAGATCTTGTCCTCGGATTTCCGTGGCAATGGTGATGGTGAGGAAGTGTATGGTTTCCCTTTTGCTTCTCCAGCTTCTGACGGAGAATAAAATTTCCATCATCAACTCACAATTATCTATCTCGAGTTTTATTATCCTCTTGCATAACACCTCCATGCTCTCATCCTTGAATCGGGAAGGAACCAATTCATCTTCTTCTTCTTTGGAGGTCCATCTATAGTGCTCCTCATCCCCATAGGACTTGGGGTTTACGATGAGATCAACAACATAGCTCTCACCATCGGAGTTTTGGGAGGACATATTGTCAGATCTAAACAAAAAACAACAAGAAAAGAGAGCAGAGGATTTCTTCGCGATACGGTGATTAAAAGGTTCGGGAAGTATATATAGATTTTTTATCTTGGAGGACAAGTATATGGTAGAAAAACGGAGTACGGAAGGTGCCCCAGGTGAGCACAACCCACCTGGTCACGCCAGGCAAGCCTGGCGCGCCCTGGTGTCTTGTGCCCACCAGGGGACGCTTCCTGGAAGTTTCTTTATTTCCGAAATTTTAAAATATTCCAAAACTGATAAAACATATTTTTACAGATTTTTCAGAGTCCGCTTACTTACCGTATCACGTACCTCTTTATTTTCACGATTCTGGAGTGTTTCGAAAGGACTCTTTTATGTGTTCTTCCGGTGTCAAAGTTAGGATAATATTACTTTCAACATTGATAGGCGTACCTGAGATATAATGCTTTATTCATTGCCCATTGACAACCTTCGGGTTAGTACCTTCAGAGTTATTTATTTTGATGGCTCCAGACCGGTAAACCTCCTCGATGATGTATGGGCCTTCCCATTTCGAGAGGAGCTTTCCTACAAAAAGTCTAAAACAGTAGTTGTACAAAAGAACATATTCTCCAACTTTGAACTCACGCTTTTGGATTCTTTTTTCATGCCATCTTTTAACATTTTCTTTGAATAACTTTGCATTTTCATAAGCTTGGGTTCTCCATTCATCTAAGGAGCTTATATCAAATAACCTCTTTCACCAGCAAGCTTGAAATCATAGTTGAGTTCTTTAACTGCCCAATATGCTTTATGTTCTAACTCAAGAGGCAAATGACAAGCTTTTCGATAAACCATTTTATAAGGAGACATACCCATAGGATTTTTATATGCTGTTCTATAAGCCCAAAGTGCATCATCTAATTTCTTAGACCAATTCTTCCTGGACCTATTAATAGTCTTTTGCAAAATTAATTTTATTTCTCTATTGCTAAGTTCAACTTTACCACTAGACTGAGGATGATAGGGTGATGCAATTCTATGGTTAACATCATACTTAGCAAGCATCTTACAGAAAGCACCATGAATAAAGTGTGAACCACCATCAGTCATTAAATATCTAGGGACTCCGAACCTTGCGAAAATAACTTCCTTAAGCATTTTAATAGAGGTGTTGTGATAAGCACTACTGGTTGGAATGGCTTCTACCCATTTAGTAACATAATCAACAGCAACCAAAATATGTGTATACCCGTTAGAGGAAGGAAAAGGTCCCATGTAATCAAATCGCCAAACATCAAATGGTTCAATAGCAAGTGAATAATTCGTAGGCATTTCTTGACGCTTACCGATATTACCTATTCTTTGACATTCTTCACAAGAAGAGACAAACTTACGGGCATCCTTGAAGAGAGTAGGCCAATAAAATCCAGATTGCTATACCTTGTGAGCAGTTCTATCTCTAGCATGATGCCCTCCATAAGCCTCGGAGTGACATTTCCGTAGGATTTGTCCCTGTTCATGCTCAGGTACACAACGTCTTATAATACCATCTACTCCTTTATAAAGGTGTGGGTCATCCCAAAAGTGATGTCTTAAATCATAGAAGATTTTTTTTCTTTTGTTGGTATGTAAAGCTAGGTGGTAAATATTTAGCAACAATGTAATTAGCGAGTCAGCATACCAAGGAGTACTATGAGAAACAATTATTGTAGCCAACTACTCATTAGGAAAACTATCAATAATAGGTAGTGGGTCATCAAGCACATTTTCAAGCCTAGACAAATTATCAGCTACGGGGTTCTCAACTCCTTTTCTATCAATGATATGTAAATCAAATGCTTGTAATAAGAGAACCCAACGAATAAGTCTAGGTTTAGCATCTTTCTTTTCCATAAGATATTTAATAGCAGCATGGTATGTGTGAACAGTTACTTTGGAATCAACAATATAAGATCTAAATTTATCACAAGCAAACACCACTGCTAAGAATTCTTTTTCAGTAGTATCATAATTTCTTTGAGAACTGTCTAGAGTTTTACTAGCATAATGAATAACATTAAGTTTCTTATCAACTCTTTGTCCTAGAACAACACCAACAACATAATCACTAGCATCACACTTAATTTCAAAAGGCAAGTTCCAGTCAGGTGGTTGAACAATAGGTGCATATATTAAGGCTTTCTTGAGTATTTCAAAGGCTTCTAGACAATCATCATAAAAAACAAAAGGAATATCCTTTTGCAAAAGATTAGTAAGAGGCCTAGAAATTTTAGAAAAATCTTTGATAAATCTCCTATAGCAACCAACATGACCTAGGAAACTACGAATACCTTTGATGTCCTTAGGACATGGCATTCTCTCAATTGCATCAACCTTAGCTTGTTCCACTTCAATACCTCTTTCAGAAATTTTATGACCCAAGACAATGCCTTCATTAACCATAAAGTGGCACTTCTCCCAATTCAAGACAAGATTTCTTTGTTCACATCTCTGCAAAACTCGCTCAAGATTGCTTAAACAATCATGAAAAGACTTCCCATAAATAGGAAAGCCATCCATGAATACCTCAACAATCTTTTCACAAAAGTCAGAGAATATAGCAGTCATACATGTTTGAAAGGTAGCAGGTGCATTACATAAACCAACAGACATACATCTATAAGCATAGGTTCCAAAAGGACAAGAAAAGTAGTCTTTTCTTGATCAGGTTGGGAAACAGGTATTTGTGAAAAGCCAGAGTATCCATCTATGAAGCAAAAGTGTGGGTGCTTAGATAATCTTTCAAGCATTTGATCAATAAAAGGCAAGGGGTAATGATCTTTTATAGTTGCTTTGTTTAATTTTCTGTAATCAATTACCATTCTATAGCCCGGAACAATTCTTTGTGGAATAAGTTCATTCTTATCATTAGGAACAACAGTAATACCTCCTTTCTTAGGGACACAATGAATAGGACTTACCCATCTACTATTAGCTATAGGATAGATTATACTTGCTTCCAGAAGTTTTAAGATTTCCGTTCTTACCACTTCCTTCATTTTTAGATTCAACCGATGTTGGTGATCAACAACGGGTTTAGCATCAGGTTCCATATTAATTTTGTGCTGACATAGAGTGGGACTATTGCCCTTTAAATCATCAAGAGTACATCCAATAGCAGCACGGTGCTTCCTTAGAACTTTCAATAATCTTTCTTCTTCATGTTTTGAAAGGTTAGCACTAATAATAATAGGATATATTTTCTTTTCATCGAGATAAGCATATTTCAAAGTGTCTGGCAATTGTTTTAATTCAAACACAGGATCATCTTTAGGTGGAGGAGGGCCTCTTAGAGTTTCAATAGGCAGATTGTGTTTAAGCAGAGGACGTTGTTCAAAGAAAACCTTATCTATTTCATTTCTTTCATGCATATGTAAATCATTTTCATGGTCTAGCAAATATTGTTCTAAAGGATCAGTAGGTGGAACAACAATAGAAGCAAGACCAATTAATTCATCCTTACTAGGAAATTCTTTTTCATGATGATTTCTACTAAACTTGGAAAAATTAAACTCATGAGACTCATCACCAAAGCTAACACCAACAGTTTGTTTCTTACAATCTATCTTAGCATTAACTGTATTCAAGAAAGTGTTGACACCTGATTTTGGCAAGATACAGATTGCAATGAAGATGGTCTCGAGTGAATGAGTTTTCAGCATAAAAATATTCACGTCACCGAGTGGAACCACTTAGATGTTTCGGTTATATTCATTCGACTTTATCTTACGGACCAAAACTATACTCCGAGTGGCATAGTTCAATGTTCCGAGTGGTTTGCGGCCAATCACGTCTTCAAGATGACCTCGGATGAAGGAGCACTCTTAAGTAATTGTCTTCGTCTCGTCAAGGCAATTGATTTTGATATATAAATCATCTCAATCCGAGTTCATATGCAAAAGTTAGAGGCAATATACTGCAGACTGAACCTCAACGGAAATATGGAGCGAGGTGCCACACACTTGTCTGATAGGTTGCGCGAGTAATTCGGCCATCAATACAGCCTTGAATCGAAAAACCTTCAACACGGAAAAGTTTCGTCTCATCGAGCCGATCAATTTTCATATATAATTCGTCTCAATCCGAGGTCGTATGAGGCCTGGAGAGACAAATCAAGATCGGGCTATGTTTTCAGTCGGAAACCCGAGTGAAAAGTTTACCATCTGAGTGAAAGTTTACGGTCGAGTGAAAGTTTATGGTCGAGTGAAACTGGGTGAACTTATTATTATCCAAGTGGAAATATAGTCATGCGAGGGAAAATATGATCATCCGAGTGAAATTGTCGTCCAGGTGAAAATATTCCGAGTGAAAAGATTACCATCGGGATGAAAACTTGCCGATTGAATAAGATAGTGCCTTCCGAGTGGAAATATAGTCATCCGAGTGAATAAGATAGTGCCTTCCGAGTGGAAATATAGTCATCCGAGTGAATAAGATAGTGCCTTCCGAGTGGAAATATAGTCATCCGAGTGGAAATATAGTCATCCGAGTGAAAGATTGTCTTCCAAGTGAAAAAGTCCAATCGGACGATCCGAGTGAAAGTATCTAATATCCGAGTGGATGAGCTCAAGTCCGAGTGAAATTGAACATGTGCTCGAAAGTTTATCAAAATGACCTTGGATGAAGAAGTGTTCAATACAGAAGTTGTGTGTATCATCAAGACTGTAAACTTTGATTTTGGAGTCATCATCATCAGAGATAATATATAGCCTACAAATTCACTACGAGACTCGGATAATCCAGTCTACTGCAAGACCGAGTCCGACTGGAAGATAAAGATGACCTCGAAAAGTATTCAAGATGGACTTATTTGAAAAAGTGATCAACATGAGAGTTGTTCGTATCTTCGAGGCGCACAAGTTTGATATTTGGGCCATCTCGATCGGAGATCATATGCAAGCCCGGCGGCCCGCACAAGAAGGAAGACAGAGTTTGGGCCAGATTCAGACTGAATCCGAGTTGGAATAGAATTAGGACTCTAGGACGTGAATTGATGTAATTTTTCTTGTAAGGAAAGCCTAGATGAATCCTTTACTTGTACGGGAAGTCCAGCCGCCTATTATATATGTTGGGGTTGACGACCGATTGAACAACACACAATCAAACAAATCAATATACTACTTTTTCATCTACGTTTTATCTCTCCACCGTTTTTCTATCTCGTTCTTTGCTGTTCTTCGTGTTTGAGAGCTGCAAATCCCGAGGCTCTAGGGGCGAGCGAATCGACCTAGGGCAGCCCATAGCCGCCGCACTCCCTGACGGGGTCCCTCCCGGGGGTGTGGGGTTTTCGGGTCTGCAAAAGCGCCCGTCAACTGTCTTGCGTATCGCGCTGTCGGTCGGGTCTCCTTCGACGTGAGCTGCGGTGCATCACCCCCGGCGTCGAGGGTACACGTGACGTGTTTGTGTGTCAACACACTTTTTGGCGACTCCGCTGGGGAACGAAGATCAATCGTCATCATCCATCATGTCCGATCTTCCCAAGCCATCTGAGGTAGACGCCGATAACATCATTGAGCCTAGTCTTGATGAGATATCGGCCGATCATCACCAAATCTATGAGGAGTACAAGAAGGCGCGCGAGGAGAAGGACCTGCAGGAGTTCCTTGCAAAATTCAAGAAAGATCGCCAAGGCAACATCACTCCGATTGAAGAAATCAAGTTCCCTCCTCTTCAAACTGAACAGGTTAAGCCTTCTGTAAGTACTGCCTTTTCTCCTGAGCAGTGGGCTGAGATTGAAAGTCGTATTGCTGATGGTAACAATCTAGTCTATCAAACTTTTATAGAAAATACTAATGCTCAGAAGAATATATCTCAATCGTCTAGTGGTAATAATGGTGTAGCTGCTAGTGTGCAAAACCCTAATCTGACTTTACCTATTGCATCGGCGCCTCCCGTGCCGATGACTTATTATCCTACCCAAACAAATCAGATTGTGGCTACACCCATTAATCCTATTACAAGCATGACAGGTTCGGTGGCAACGCCGAACCAAATTCTACCTACAGCTACAACCACTCGACCACTACCAAATTGTGGGTCGACATACATGCCACAATTCCTACCTACAGCTAGTAACCATACTCTTCCTATATCACTGCCACAAGCTTCATTGTCCACTACGGATGATGGTCTAGCTAATCTTAGAGAGGAGATGGCTAAGATGCTTAGAGAGAATTTTGGAGTTGAGTTACCTCGGAATCGGATTTACCAAAAGCCATACCCCGAGTACTTTGATGCCATCCAGTGCCCTCCGGGATATAAGATTCCAGATTTTGTTAAGTTCAATGAAGAGGGCACAAAAACCACATGGGAGCATGTTAGTCAATACTTAGCACAACTAGGTGAAGCAGGCTCACTAAATGAGTTGAAAGTGCGTTTGTTTCCTTTATCTTTAACTGGTACTGCATTTTCATGGTTTTCTTCTTTACCACATGGTTCCATTCGGGTTTGGTCACAGCTAGAGCAGAAATTTCATGATCACTTTTATAGCGGCGACAATGAACTCAAGTTATCACATCTAACATCGGTTAAACAGAAGCATGATGAATCGGTCTCCGATTATGTCAAGAGATTCAGAGAAACAAAAAACCGGTGTTTTAGTTTGGTGATAACCGAGAGAGACTTGGCAGACCTAGTGCTGAGTGGTTTGAGAACTCCCATTAGAGAAAAGCTAGAAGGTTATGAGTTCTTAAATATCAACCAAGTCTTACAAAGGGCTTTGGCTCAGGAAAGCCGAAGCAAAGATCTCAAAGAAGTGCATAGATACAAAGCCGATCGTCCAAAGATGAATATGGTGGAATATGATAGTGATCACTCGGACGATGAGGGTGATGTTTTTGCTACTGAATTTGTTTGGCCATCTAAGGCCAAACCCTTTACTTGCAATGATCTGAAACCGATTCATAAGAATCGTGATGAAGAGATGAAGTTTACTTTTAACATTGCTAAGTGTGATAGAATATTTGATGCTTTGCTACAGGCTAAGATTATTAGAATATCTCATACTTTACCACTGTTTGAAGAGCTAAAACGGCGTGCTTATTGCAAGTATCATAATTCTTTTTCTCATGCTACTAACGATTGCAATGTTTTTTGATGACAGATACAATCGGCCATTAATGACGGACGATTGAACTTTTCTGAGATGCAAGTTGATAAACAGCCTTTTCCAATGAATACCATGGATTTGGAGGGGAAGAAGCTACTCATTCGGCCGGAGGTAGCCGAATCTGCTAATAAAGCTAATGTCATTGTTGGTGAGCCCAGGAAAGACAAGGAGGACAACAAGGTCTTGGGGAGACAGGTTGTGCTTGGTAAGCAACCCGATGGCAAGGAAGTGATCAAAATCACCATCAAGAATCCTACACTCGGGGGGCAACTGCAAGTGCAAGAAAATGCTCGTGTGAGATTTGTCAAGCCCAAGAGTCCAGAAATTGGCAAGTGGAAAAGGAATGAAGTTAAAGTACAGCGCAAGCGGATCAAGCCAACTTTTGATATGTTGCTGTCCAAGTACACCAACCAGTCGGCCGGTTCTAGCTTTAATCGGCCGACTCATCTGAAGCGACCAAGGTCACCATCAGCTGATATGTTCAGTCAGTATATGAAACCGAGTGGACCCAGGGTGCCGTTTCCAGAAGAGCATACACAATCTGTTTGGGATCGACTTGACTATTCATATAGAGGCCGACTGAACATCGGTAACTATCGGTCGGCTGGTCAAAACATGCGACCGGATGGAAATTATCCGAGTGTGAGAATGCACCCAGGTGGAAGCTATCCGAGTGAAAAAATGTGGCCGAGTAGATTCCATCCGACTGAATTCCATCCGAGTGGATTCCATCAGAATAAAAAGGTGCGCCCAAGTGGAAATTTCATGCATCTGGAAAGTCGAAAAGAATGGCGTGTTAAATCACGAAGTGTTGCAGCAGTTGAGTCGGGAAAAGGCAAGGAGAAAATGGATGTCGACTCACTTATCTTGGGCACCGAAACATTCGCCATACAGCAGCCGATTGTGCATAGCAATCTGACTGAGCCGATACTTGCTATCGCGCCAAAGCACTCGGCTAATGACCATGAGGCAAGCACCAGCCAGGTAAAGACGAGAGATCCTAAATACACTCAGCTGAAGTGGTGTCCTCCAGGGCTAACAAAGACACAAAAGAGGAAACTACAGAGGTTAAGGAGTCAAGAGATGGCAGAACAGGAGGCCGAGAAACAAAGGGATAAGTTGTTCAATGACACTCGACCCATGGTTCCACCAAAACAAGTGTGGAGGCCTAAACAAATGCAAGATACAACAGCTTCTACATCTATCACAGCAATACCTACATCACCAAAGGAGGATGATGCAACAGATATGACATTGTTTGCGACACTTCTTACTTATCCTTCACTCGGACAAATTTCAGAATCGGTGGATGCACTCGAGGAGGAGGCTGATATGTTGGACTATGAGTCTACGCCGGTTCATGAAGGTATGGATATCAATATGGTGTACTACTTACCTGCTGAGTTTCGTGATGTAGATGAAGAAGGGGAGGTGGCTCAGCTGGATTTCAGCCCTAAAAACGCAATATTCGAGAAGCCAAAAGAACCAGTAACGCATCTTAAACCATTATATCTCAGAGGTCATATCAATGGGTCCCTGCTCACTCGGATGCTTGTTGATGGTGGTGCCGTGGTAAATCTTATGCCCTATTCGGTCTTCAAGAGATTGGGTTTGCCTGATGAAGAATTAATCAAGACCAATATGGTGCTCAATGGATTTGAAGGAAAAGAGAAAACTGAAGCCAAAGGTGTGATGTATGTGGAGCTTACAGTCGGAAGCAAAACTTTGGCTACTGCATTCTTTGTCGCTGAGGTGCAAGGTAACTACAACGTCATACTAGGCCGCGATTGGGTTCATGCAAACCAGTGCGTGCCATCCACTATGCACCAGTTTTTGATTCAGTGGGTTGATGATGAAGTGGAAGTTATTCATGCGGATAAATTGGCATGTGTTGCTTTGGCCGATGCATCGGTGGATTGGCAACATCCCAATGCTACTTGCTTGACGGGACGTGACTTGTCAGAATTTGATTTTCTCAGCGCAACCAAGAATGGTTTTGTGCCCGTCTCTTTAAAGCCGAGTGAATGCAATCGGCTCCAAGGTATGATATGTTTAAATGGATCCTAATTCCGAGTGGTTACAAAAACGTCTTGTAAAGTATCGGTCCAATGAGAACGATATGTATGAGTCTATAGAGGAGTTGGATGACATGGATAAACTTGGACAAGGTTTTACATCAGCCGATCCGTTAGAAGAGGTAGATATTGGAGATGGTTCAGTCACTCGACCGACATTTATAAACAGAAATTTGAAAGCCGATTGTAAGGCTAAGTTAATCGAGCTATTGAAAGAATATGTTTGTTGCTTTGCATGGGAATATCGTGAGATGCCAGGGTTAAGCCGAGAGCTAGTGGAACATCGGTTGCCTATAAAGGCCGGTTTTAGACCTTATAAACAGTCGGCCAAAAAATTTAATCCGAAAACATATGACCGGATCAAGGAAGAGATCGGTCGACTGCTTGAAGCTAATTTCATTCGACCTTGCAGGTATGCCGAGTGGATTTCTAACATTGTCCCGGTAGAGAAGAAAGGATCTGGCAAGTTGAGGGTGTGCATTGATTTCAGAGATTTGAATAGGGCTACACCCAAAGATGAGTATCCTATGCCAATAGCCAATATGCTTATTAATGATGCTTCTGGACATAAGGTTATTAGCTTTCTAGATGGTAATGCCGGATACAATCAAATTTTTATGGCCGAAGAGGACATGTACAAAACGGCTTTCCGATGTCCTGGTTTCCTTGGTTTATTCGAGTGGACAGTGATGACATTCGAATTAAAAAATGCTGGCACCACGTATCAAAGGGCTATGAATTTGATTTTTCATGATTTACTCGATGTCATACTTGAAGTTTATATTGATGATATTGTTGTCAAATCGGATGCTTTTGAATCTCACTTGGCCGATTTGCGTTTAGCTTTTGAAAGAATGAAAAAGTATGGATTGAAAATGAATCCTTTGAAGTGTGCTTTCGGCGTGTCAGCTGGCAAGTTTTTGGGTTTCATTATTCATGAAGATGGTATAGAGATTGATCCCAAAAAGATAGAGGCTATACAGAAGGTGGAGGCTCCAACATGCAAGAGAGATATGCAAAAGTTCCTTGGCAAGGTCAATTATTTGAGAAGGTTCATAGCTAATCTATCAGGGAAAGTTGATGCATTTACTCCTATCCTTCGGTTAAAGAATGATGCTGATTTCACTTGGGGGGCAAAACAGCAAGAAGCATTTGATATGATCAAGAATTATTTGTGCACTCCTCCGGTGATGAGAGCACCCAAGCATAGGGAACCCTTCAGACTTTACATTGCAGCAGAGGAAGGAGTTATTGGTGTTGTTCTAACTCAAGAGACCGAAGGAAAAGAGCATGCCATCACTTATTTGAGCCGCCGCTTATTGGACGCAGAGACAAGGTATACATTTATTGAGAAATTATGTCTATGCTTATATTATGCTTGCACAAAACTGAGACATTATTTAGTGCCGAGTGTTTGTGTAGTAGCTTGTCAAACCGATGTCATTAAATACATGTTGCATAGGCCAATTCTTAGTGGTAGAATTGGAAAGTGGGCTTATGCTTTGATTGAATATGATTTGGCTTATGAATCTCTAAAATCCATGAAAGGCCAAATTGTTGCTAATTTCATTGTTGAACATCGGGTTAATAACAAGCATGATGTTGATATGAACCTTGTTTCATTAGTACCATGGAGATTATACTTTGATGGTTCAGTTTGTAGCAATGGCCAAGGTGTTGGTATTGTTTATATATCTCCTCATGGTGTTGTTTTTGAAGCCTCATGCCGCTTAGAATATTTTTGCACAAACAATCAAGCCGAATATGAAGCATTGTTATTCGGCCTAGAGATGTTACTTGCTATAGGTGCTACACATATTGAGGCTTATGGTGATTCGTTACTAGTGGTGCAGCAAATATCCAAAGTCTTTCAGTGTTTGGACGAATCACTTAATGTTTATCTTGATAGATGTCTAGATATAATTTCTTATTTGGATTGCTTTAGCATTGCTCATATATCTAGACATGACAATTGGAAAGCAAATGAATTGGCACAACAAGCATCCGGATATCATGTTGATCATGGCATGTTTCATATCTCTCAAAGACCGATGTCTTGTCTTGCCAATATGGGAGAGGCCGAACCTGAACCCACTGATTCGGCCATTAACAAAAAGTCTAGTGCAGGTGACAATCCCGACTGGAGGAATCCCATTGTTGATTACTTGTGCAATCCGAGTGAAAGGGTGGACAGGGATGTTCAGCGTATGGCTTTCAAGTATACAATGAGAGATGATGGTCTTTATCACCGAACCGTCGATGATGTTCTTCTAAAGTGTTTGGACGAGGACCAGGCAAGAGTTGCTATGGGAGAAGTACATGAAGGTATTTGTGGCACTCACCAGTCGGCTCCCAAGATGAAATGGTTATTGCGACGTGCTGGGTTTTATTGGCCGACTATGATTAATGATTGCTTCAGATATTATAAGGGGTGTGAAGCTTGTCAAAAGTTTGGTGATATTCAATTGGCTCCTGCTGCTATGTTACATCCTATTATCAAACCGTGGCCTTTCAGAGGTTGGGGTTTAGATTTCATTGGACAAATCCATCCGTCTTCCTCAAAAGGGCATCGGTTCGTATTGGTGGCAACTGATTATTTCACTAAATGGTCTGAAGCAGTACCTCTCAAGAACATGACGCATACGGAGGTAATTCAATTCATAACCGAGCACATTATTCATAGATTCGGTATTCCTCAAACGTTAACTACAGATCAAGGTTCATCTTTCATGTCACACCAAGTCAGAGAGTTTGCCGAATCTTATAACATAAAGTTGCTCAATTCCTCTCCATATTATGCCCAAGCTAATGGACAAGCTGAGTCTAGCAATACAATTTTAATCAAGCTCATCAAGAAGAAGATTGAGGATAATCCAAAGAGATGGCATGACTTGTTGTCTGAGGCATTATGGGCACATAGAATCTCAAGGCATGGTGCTATGAAAGTGACTCCATATGAGCTAGTATATGGTCAGGAGGCTGTTTTACCGGTGGAAGTAAATTTGAATGCTTTGAGAATAGCCAAACAAAATGATTTATCGGCAATAGACTTCTATAACTTGATGATGGACAACATTGATGAGGTTGCTGATAAACGTTTGGCTGCTTTGAATGCCATAGAGAGAGATAAGTTGAGGGTGGCAAGGGCTTACAATAAGAAAGTCAAGTTGAAGAATTTTCAAGTTGGTGATCTCGTTTGGAAAGTGATTCTGCCGATTGGTTCAAGAGATAGAAAATTAGGGAAGTGGTCTCCAAGTTGGG
Organism: Triticum urartu; assembly: GCF_003073215.2. NCBI lineage: Eukaryota > Viridiplantae > Streptophyta > Magnoliopsida > Poales > Poaceae > Triticum > Triticum urartu. Next base: position 350,370,566 of record NC_053027.1, on the reverse strand, counting down.
AAGGTCCTTTTAGAATTGCAAGAGTTGTTCCCGGAAATTCATATTTGGTGGAATCAATACAAGAGGCATTGTTACCTCGAGCTCTCAATGGCAAATATTTGAAGAAGTACCACCCGAGTGTGTGGCAGGAAGCCTAAGTGGGCAATGGCCGATATACGATTATCGCCCTTAGCACAAACATGGCCGATACATAATTGTCGCCCTGAAAAAAATAAATGGCCGATGGAGTGTTGATATCGTCCTTAGAACAAACACTATGCATATTATTTTTCGGCGTGCAAGCTTTGCCGAAAAACAGGGGGGCATGTGTTGACACCTGATTTTGGCAAGATACAGATTGCAATGAAGATGGTCTCGAGTGAATGAGTTTTCAGCATAAAAATATTCACGTCACCGAGTGGAACCACTTAGATGTTTCGGTTATATTCATTCGACTTTATCTTACGGACCAAAACTATACTCCGAGTGGCATAGTTCAATGTTCCGAGTGGTTTGCGGCCAATCACGTCTTCAAGATGACCTCGGATGAAGGAGCACTCTTAAGGAATTGTCTTCGTCTCGTCAAGGCAATTGATTTTGATATATAAATCATCTCAATCCGAGTTCATATGCAAAAGTTAGAGGCAATATACTGCAGACTGAACCTCAACGGAAATATGGAGCGAGGTGCCACACACTTGTCTGATAGGTTGCGCGAGTAATTCGGCCATCAATACAGCCTTGAATCGAAAAACCTTCAACACGGAAAAGTTTCGTCTCATCGAGCCGATCAATTTTCATATATAATTCGTCTCAATCCGAGGTCGTATGAGGCCTGGAGAGACAAATCAAGATCGGGCTATGTTTTCAGTCGGAAACCCGAGTGAAAAGTTTACCATCTGAGTGAAAGTTTACGGTCGAGTGAAAGTTTATGGTCGAGTGAAACTGGGTGAACTTATTATTATCCAAGTGGAAATATAGTCATGCGAGGGAAAATATGATCATCCGAGTGAAATTGTCGTCCAGGTGAAAATATTCCGAGTGAAAAGATTACCATCGGGATGAAAACTTGCCGATTGAATAAGATAGTGCCTTCCGAGTGGAAATATAGTCATCCGAGTGAATAAGATAGTGCCTTCCGAGTGGAAATATAGTCATCCGAGTGGAAATATAGTCATCCGAGTGGATAAGATAGTGCCTTCCGAGTGGAAATATAGTCATCCGAGTGGAAATATAGTCATCCGAGTGAATAAGATAGTGCCTTCCGAGTGGAAATATAGTCATCCGAGTGGAAATATAGTCATCCGAGTGAATAAGATAGTGCCTTCCGAGTGGAAATATAGTCATCCGAGTGGAAATATAGTCATCCGAGTGAATAAGATAGTGCCTTCCGAGTGGAAATATAGTCATCCGAGTGGAAATATAGTCATCCGAGTGAAAGATTGTCTTCCAAGTGAAAAAGTCCAATCGGACGATCCGAGTGAAAGTATCTAATATCCGAGTGGATGAGCTCAAGTCCGAGTGAAATTGAACATGTGCTCGAAAGTTTATCAAAATGACCTTGGATGAAGAAGTGTTCAATACAGAAGTTGTGTGTATCATCAAGACTGTAAACTTTGATTTTGGAGTCATCATCATCAGAGATAAT